>NC_057796.1:374086635-374104021 GCF_018294505.1 Triticum aestivum | reverse complement strand
GGTGTGGCGAAAAACGGAGGGGGGGCGCGGTATATATGGAGGGGGGCTAGAGGCTTGGGGGAGGGGGCACCGAGGCGGCGGCGGGCTCCGTGGCGTGGCCGGACTCCGGCGGCGTGGGGAAGAAGGAGAGCGCGGGCGGGCTCGGTTGGGCTCGGCCCAGCCGGCGCGGCGCGGTAATTTTTTTTAAATATGTTCCGCAGAAAATATTGCGTAGAAAAATAAATAAAAATCAGAAAAATATGAAATAAATTTTCCCCTTCTAGTTAGAAAATCTAGAATAGGGTGAACATTTTTAAAATCAAAAATAAATATTTTGAAAACATGCATATTTTTAAATGCAATAAAAATTGCAAATATAATCCAATAAATTCCAAATAATATTTTTAACATTTTTCCTCCAGTATTTCAATGTCTTTGGAGAAGTCATATTTTCTCCTCTCGTTTATTTAAAGATGAAATATTTTTCCGGAGAGAAAAATAATTAAAATCCCAATCCTCGTTTTGAAAAATCAAATAAGAAAATTTGAGAAAATCCCCAACTCTCTCCGAGGGTCCTTGAGTTGCTTAGGATTTATCGAGGATTTGTCAAAATGCAATAAAACATGATATGCAATGATGATCTATGTATAACATTCCAAATTGAAAATTTGGGATGTTACATTACCTCAAGGGTAATGTCAACAGTAATAATTCATGCTCAAATATATTTGAATGGCCATATATGCTTAGATCTTTCCATCACATGATGCTTGCCAACTAAAGAGTAGGTTGGAATGAGAAGGAATACTACTGACTCTTGCATCAAAGTAAAAGATAGGCCCTTTGCAGAGGGAAGCAGGGATTTGCAAAGGTGCCAGATCTCGAAGCAAAAACAGAGATGAAAATAATTTTGAGAGGTATGCTTTCATTGTCAACATAATGACCAAGAGTTCCCAATATCTTCCATACTAGATACATCATAGGCGGTTCCCACGCAGAAAGGTAAAGTTTTTACTCCCCCTCCACCAACATTCACACTCCACGGCTTGTCCGAAACAACGGGTGTCGTCCAACTATCAACATTCCTGGGGGAGTTTTGTTTAAATTATTTGCGATTTTGTTTTTGATCCTTTGATCATAGGACTGGGCATCCCAGTTACCAGCCATTTTCTTGTGAATGATGAGCGGAGTCCACTCATCATGAGAATAACCCACCTAGCATGGAAGATACTGACAGCCCCTAGTCGCTACATGAGCGATTGGGGCATACAAAACAGATTATTATTTGAAGGTTTAGAGTTTGGCACATGCAAATTTACTTGGAACGGCAGGTAAATACCGCATATAGGTAGATATGGTGGACACTCATGGAAGAAACTTGGTTCAAGAAATTTGGATGCACAAGCAGTATTCCCGCTTAGTACAGATATTTTGGCTAGCAAAGGATTCTAAATAGCAAGCACCACATGTTAGAGGATCCATAACAATATAACTTCTATACAAATATACCCAAGCATAACTCATTATGTTGTCTTCCTTGTCCAACATCAACTAATTTGCTCAGGTTTGAAAATAATTAATGGGGCTCACAATCATAGAAAATGTCCAAGATAGTATATTTATATGTGAAATCTCTCTTCCTTCAATATTCTTTCATGAATTGTTCAAGTGACCAATACAATGTTTGCTAACCTTCAATAAATTTACCACCTATAATTTTTATATGTAAAGTCATTACTCCCCATGGGATAAGCATATGAAACATATATAATTTCAGATTTATGACATTCAAATCATTCAACCATTTACTCATAGAATATAAGTGAAGCACACGAGTAAACGACAAACTACTCCAAAAAGATATAAGTGAAGATCAATGAGTAGTTAAATAATTATGTAGCTATGTGAAGACTATCTCTCATTTAAGAATTTCAGATCTTGGTATTTTATTCAAACAGCAAGCAAAGCTAAAGAAAATAAAATGACGCTCCAAGCAAAACACATATCATGTGGTGAATAAAAATATAGCTCCAAGTAAAGTTACCGATGAACAAAGACGAAAGAGGGGATGCCATCCGGGGCATCCCCAAGCTTAGGCTCTTGGTTGTCCTTGAATATTACCTTGGTGTTCCTTGGGCATCCCCAAGCTTAGGCTCTTGCCACTCTTTATTCCATAGTCCATCGAATCTTTACCCAAAACTTGAAAACCTCACAACACAAAACTTAACAGAGAATCTCATGAGCTCTGTTAGCGAAAGAAAACAAAACACCACATCAAGGTACTGTAATGAAATCATTATTTATTTGTATTGGTGTTAAATCTACTGTATTCCAACTTCTCTATGGTTTATAAACTATTTTACTAGCCATAGATTCATCAAAATAAGCAAACAACACACGAAAAACAGAATCTGTCAAAAACAGAACAGTCTGTAGTAATCTGTAACTAACCCAAACTTCTGGAACTCAAAAAATTCTACCAAAATAGGAAGACCTAGATAATTTGATTATTGATCTTCTGCAATTGGAATCAGTATTTTATCACGTCCTGGTGATTTTAAACAATTGTTTTCGTGAACAGAAAGTTTCTGGAATTTTCAGCAAGATCAAATAACTATCATCCTAGAAGATCCTATAGGTCTTACTTGGCACAAACACTAATTAAAATATAAAACCACATCTAACCAGAAGCTAGATTATTTATTTATTACTAAACAGGAACAAAAATAAAAATTGGGTTGCCTCCCAACAAGCAGTTACGTTTAACGCCCCTAGCTAGGCATGATGATTTCAATGATGCTCACACAAAAAATAAGAATTGAAACATAAAGAGAGCATCATGAAGAATATGAATAGCACATTTAAGTCTAACCCACTTCCTATGCATAGGGATTTTGTGAGCAAACAACTTATGGGAATAAGAATCAATTTGCATAGGAACGTAAAACAAGCATAACTTCAAGATTTTAAGCACATAGAGAGGAAACTTGATATTATTGCAATTCCTAAAAGCATACATTCCTCCCTCATAATAATTTTCAGTAGCATCATGAATGAATTCAACAATATAACCATCACCTAAAGCATTATTTTCATGATCTACTTGCATAGAAATTTTACTACTCTCCACATAAGCAAAATTCTTCTCATTCGGAATAGTGGGAGTATCATAAGAGACTTGAATACTATAAATTGTTTCCACATTAAAAGAGTAATGTTCAGAAAAAGGGTAATCATAATCATGACAAGTTTTATAAATATAATCATCACTACTTTTATAGCATAAGTTCCATCGCAATAATCATCATAAGTAGCAACTTTGTTCTCATCATAATCAATTGAAACCTCTTCTGAAATAGTGGATTCAACACTAAATAAAGTCATGACCTCTCCAAATCCACTTTCATAATTATTACAATGAGAATCAACATCCTCCAAAATAGTGGGATCACTACTTCCTAAAGTTGACACTCTTCTAAACCCACTTTCATCAATATAATCATCATAAGTAGGAGGCATGCTATCATCATTATAAATTTGCATATCAAAACTTGGGAGACTAAAAATATCATCTTCATTAAACATAGCATCCACAAGCTTGGGCCTTTTCATATCATAAGCATAATCACTCTCATCATTAATAGTATGGATAGCACCAATAGTATAGCAATTATCATCATCACGATGAGTAATAGGAGCAACATCATTTGGGGAGATACCTTTCTACCTTTGCTTCTCCATCTTTTCTTTTTCTTCTTCACATCATGTGTGGGTTCAATCCTCTTTTTGGAGCTCCTTATTAATGAGATTGGTTGAATAGAAAGCTCCTCCTCGTTACCTGATTCATCATAAGAAATAATAGGAGGATATTGGGAAGTCTCTTACCTTTCATTAGTATTCTCTTCATCTTCTATTTGTTTTCTTTTCTTTATGTAATTGGCAATATAAGGATTTTCCATGCAATTCACTGCACAATACATATAAATTTCTTCTAGATCAATATCAAGGAATTTCTCGAGGTTATATTCTGGAATAAACTTAGTTTGACGTTTGAATTATTCATAACCCAAAAGCAGACTAAGTTCATTATGATGTGCAAGGGAAATCAAGTCATCACAATTTTTGGAAACGATTCGATCATGAAACAATTTGCATTTGATATTTAAATGACCATGTTCATTGCAAAGTTCACAAGTATGGCTAAGATATTTTAAATTTTCAGCACTAATATTTAGCCTCTCTTGCAACCATTTAGTTTCTAAGTACTTGTGCCTCTTACAAAATCTATCTTCCCTTCTTGGTATGTATTTGCAAACTCTATGCACTCCACAGAAATCGACATGCTTATAGGAAACATTTTCATCATGACTAGTGCAATCATCATTAGTACCATGGATATTCAAAGAGTTCATACTAACAACATTGCAATCATGCTCATCAGTCAAAGATTTAGTGCCAAACATTTTATAGACTTCCTCTACTAGCACCTTGGCACAATTTTCCTTTCCATCATGCTCACGAAAGATATTAAAAAGATGAAGCGTATGAGGCAAACTCAATTCCATTTTTTTGTAGTTTTCTTTTATAGACTAAACTAGTGATCAAACAAGAAACAAAAAGATTCGATTGCAAGATCTAAAGATATACCTTCAAGCACTCACCTCCCCGGAAACGGCGCCAGAAAAGAGCTTGATGTCTACTATGCAACCTTCTTCTTGTAGACGTTGTTGGGCCTCCAAGTGCAGAGGTTTGTAGGACAGTAGCAAATTTCCCTCAAGTGGATGACCTAAGGTTTATCAATCCATGGGAGGCGTAGGTTAAAGATGGTCTCTCTCAAACAACCATGCAACCAAATAACAAAGAGTCTCTTGTGTCCCCAACACACCCAATACAATGGTAAGTTGTATAGGTGCACTAGTTCGGCGAAGAGATGGTGATACAAGTGCAATATGGATGGTAGATATAGGTTTTTGTAATCTGAAAATATAAAAACAGCAAGGTAGCAAGCGATAAAAGTGAGCGTAAACGGTATTGCAATGCTAGGAAACAAGGCCTAGGGTTCATACTTTCACTAGTGCAAGTTCTCTCAACAATAATAACATAGTTGGATCATATAACTATCCCTCAACATGCAACAAAGAGTAACTCCAAAGTCACTAATAGCGGAGAACAAACGAAGAGATTATGGTAGGGTACGAAACCACCTCAAAGTTATCCTTTCTGATCGATCTATTCAAGAGTCCGTAGTAAAATAACATGAAGCTATTCTTTCCATTCGATCTATCATAGAGTTCGTACTAGAATGACACCTTAAGATACAAATCAACCAAAACCCTAATGTCACCTAGATACTCCAATGCCACCTCAAGTATCCGTGGGTATGATCATACGATATGCATCACACAATCTCAGATTCATCTATTCAACCAACACAAAGAACTTCAAAGAGTGCCCCAAAGTTTCTACCGGAGAGTCAAGACGAAAACGTGCGCCAACCCCTATGCATAGGTTCATGGGCGGAACCCGCAAGTTGATCACCAAAACATACATCAAGTGGATCACGTGATATCCCATTGTCACCACAGATAAGTACATGCAAGACATACATCAAATGTTCTCAAATCCTTAAAGACTCAATCCGATAAGATAACTTCAAAGGGAAAACTCAATCCATTACAAGAGAGTAGAGGGGCAGAAACATCATAAGATCCAACTATAATAGCAAAGCTCGCGATACATCAAGATCGTACCATCTCAAGGACACGAGAGAGAGAGAGAGATTAAACACATAGCTACTGGTACATACCCTCCGCCCCGAGGGTGAACTACTCCCTCCTCGTCATGGAGAGCACCGGGATGATGAAGATGGCCACCGGTAAGGGATCCCCCCTCCGGCAGGGTGCCAGAACAGGGTCCCGATTGGTTTTTGGTGGCTACAGAGGCTTGCGGCGGCGGAACTCCCGATCTATTCTGCTCCCCGATGTATTTAGGGTATATGGATATATATATATATATAGGCGAAAGAAGTCGGTCAGGGGAGCCACGAGGGGCCCATGAGGGTGGAGGGCGCGCCCGGGGGGGGTGGGCGCGCCCCCTGCCTCGCGCCTTCCTCGTTGCTTCCCTTACGTACACTCCTAGTCTTCTGGATTGCTTCCGTTCCAAAAATAACTCTCCCAAAGGTTTCATTCCGTTTGGACTCCGTTTGATATTCCTTTTCTGCGAAACACTGAAACAAGGAGAAAAACAGAAACTGGCACTGGGCTCTGGGCTAATAAGTTAGTCCCAAAAATAATATAAAAGTGCATAGTAAAGCCCATTAAACATCCAAGATGGATAATATAATAGTATGAATACATCATAAATTATAGATACGTTGGAGACGTATCAGCTCCGCCGGAGGGCAAAAGTGCTCCTGCCCAAGTTACGCCTCGAGATGGCGGCGCTCCGTCCCAAAAGTCCTCTCCTTACTTTTTTTAGGTCAAAATGACCTATATACCAGAAGATGGGCACCGGAGGTGGGCCTGGGTGAGCACAACCCACCAGGGCGCGCACTAGTGTCTTGTGCTCACTAGGGTGGCCCCCTCTGGTACTTATTTGCTCCAATATTCTTCATTTATTCCATAAAAATTCTCTGCAAAGTTTCAGCTTGTTTGGAGTTCTGCAGAATAGGTAGCCTCACGTAGCTTTTCCAGGTCCAGATTTCTAGCTGCCGGAATTCTCCCTCTTTGTGTGTACCTTGCATATTATGAGAGGAAAGGGATTAGAATTACTCCAAAAAGCATTATTATGCATAGAAACACCATAAATAACAGTAGGAAAACATGATGCAAAATGGACGTATCAGACACCTCCTTTACGGACCAAGACGTTGGATAAAGTGTGGTCAGGCGTTACTCCGAACACCCCTGCAGCATCTACATGGGGGCTGAAGCCGACGACTGGCAACTTTCAGAAATGGAACAATAAACGGCCGCACAGGAGGAATAATCGCTTGAAACAAAAGGCGCATACATAGATATATAAACAGCATGGGTTCATCACATAGTTTGTACAACCCGAACACATTCAATCAAATGTTACGTCCTTAGAGCATTGACCCTCTATCACTCGGGCTCCTTCTAGGACATCATCGAAGTACCTCTCCGGCTTTCGATGATCTTTGCCTTCAGGCAGGCCTGCGGTTGCCACTTCGGTGGCCTTCATCTTTGCCCATTGCATCTTGACGCGGGCTAAGGCCATCCGGGCACCCTCCATGCAGGCCGAACGCTTCACAGCATCAATCCGAGGACGGGCATCGATAAGCCACTTCACCAAACCGAAGTAGCTTCTAGGAATTGGCTCGGCCGGCCAGAGTTGGATTATTAGGTCCTTCATGGCCAAGCCTGCCACCCTATGCAACTCCGTTAGCTGCTTCAACTCGCCATTCAGAGGCGTCGGGTGTTCCGGCGTGAGAAATTGCGGCCAAAACAGCTTCTCGATCGAGTTCCCCTCCTGGGCTCGAAATAACTGTGCGACATCGGCGGCAGTCCTCGGAAGATCCGCAAACGCGCCTGGAGAACTCCACACTCGGGTGAGCAAAGCATACCTCTGACCTCCAAATATACTCTGCAAAAGAAAGGCCTTACCAGCCGCTATCTGCCTCACCTGATGGATCTCTTCGCGAGCACTTTGGGACTCGATCCACTCCTCTTTGGCATCATGGAGAGCCTTGGCAAGCTCGGACGACTGGTTCAAAGTCTTCTGCTCCAAGATTTCGCACTTGCTGATGGCATGTCTCAGCTCCTGCTCGACTTCGGCCACCCGAGATTCTGTTGGCGGCGGGTAGCTTGCTCGGCCTCCAGTTCTGCAGCCGCTTTGTCAGCGGCTACCTTATTCGCCTCCGCCTCTTTCCTGGCCTGGGCGAGGGCGCCTTTGAGGGTCTCGACCTCGGTTGCGCCAACTATGCTCAAAATCAAAGCACTCCATGAGTTAACCTCTCAATATACATATCACTTCTGATATAAAAAAATTCCTCCTTAACATTGTACGCATACCTTGCGTTTCGTCGAACCGCTTATTAATGCGGTCGATTTCCTCATCTACCACCTGAAGCTTCTGATTGAGTTCAGAAACTTCTGCGGCTTGGGCGGTTGCCGCCAACAGGGAAGCCTGTTACAATAACAGCACATCATGTTAATCTCCCGAATACTATGTGGATCCTCTGACCGGTTTCTTTTAAACCGGACAGAGCCTCAGGGGCTACTGTCTGTACACAGGTATATTCCTCTATATGAAAAGTTTTTAGAACATTACGTCGCATACCTCAAAGCCTGTCAGTAGGCTACTAAAGGCTTTGTTCAGTCCGCTTTTAGCAGACTGAACCTTCTCCACCACCACACCCATCAGGATGCGGTGCTCCGCCACGATGGAAGCACGCTGCAGTGCTTCCTCCAGAGCATTGGGCACCTCCGGATTAGTGGAGGCCACCGGTGGAGCTGATGCTCCTCCCCCCTCTTTCAAAGGGGATTGCTTATCCGATCCCAGAGCCGCGTTGGTCTCCAGAATGGTGTTCGGCTGAGGCCCGGATTGCTGGGGCTCCCCACCATCGGTTGTCATAGGGGTCGCCTCCCTAGGTCTTCGGCGACCGAGGTATTAACCTCGGGCGCCCTCTTGACAGCTTCGCCCGCCCCCTCTCGGCCAGGAGAGGTCCTTCAGGACGACGCTTCGGTGTCCTCCATGGTGATAGGCGAGGGGGCTCGCGGCGGCGTGTTACTCTCCACCATTTCGGGCGGCAGAGAATTCCCCTCCGATAATGGAGTTTGCGGGAGCTCGCGGGGAGGGCTGAAAGACAAATAACAAAACAACTTATATAATGAAAGCAGGTAGACCGAAGATAAACAAGCAAGTTTCTGAATACTTACGATTCGGCCAGGGGCTTCACCCTGGGAGGTCTCTTGGAGACTAGTTCGGACTCTGAGTTCGAACTGTCCGGGAGGGTCACCTCCCCCCTCTTGGGCGCCTCCTTCTCCGGGTCTTCGGAGGCCGCCCTCTTCTTCTTCCTCCCCTTACAAGGGGAATCGCTTTCCACATCCTCCTCTTCTTCTTCCTCGTCTCCCTCATGGGAAGAGAGGGCTTCGGTCTCTCCGGACACTGTGTCCGAAGGACCTTTGTGGCGGGGGTCGCCCTTGGCCTCCTTGCCCTTCTTCTTCTTGGCCTTCTTCTCCGGCGCCTGATATGGCGCCAGGACCAACATCTCCGTTAGCTGGGGTGTGGCCGGGTTCTCAGGCAGCGGTGCCGGACAGTTGATCCGCTCCGCCTTTGCCGTCCAGCCCCGTACGGAAAGCATGCAATATAATCTTTATTATATCTGAAGTGTTGACCGGATAGGTATTCGGAAAAATTATGCTTACCGCCGAGGCCGGGTTCTCGATGTCAAGTCTAATGTCCTCGGTCTTGTTCGGCCACGTTTTCTAGGCCTTGAAGAGCTGCTTCCATATATCTTCGTGTGTGGTGCCGAAGAAGCGCTTCAGGGTCCATGGCTCCTCTAGATTGAACTCCCACAAGGGGGAGGCCCGGAGCTGGCAGGGAAGGGTGCGGCGGAAGAGCATCACCTGAATCATGTTTGTGAGACCAGTGTTTGCACCCAACATGTTGGAGATGCGTTTTTGTAGCATCTGCACCTCTGGGTTAGACCCCCAATCAAGGCCCTTGGCGTTCCATGAGGTGAGTCTCGTGGGGGGTCCAGATCTGAAATCAGGCGTTGTCACAGCCCTAGCTCAGCCCCTGTTGTCTTTGCTTGATCTTCATGTCATCATGTTTAAAACTCAAATGAATATGAAATGCGGATGACAGAAAACCCCCAGCGCCCCCTTAATCAACCTAGGGTTTACTAAAATCTTTTTCAATGAACCTGAAATGCCCTTCTAAAATGTTCATCATCTTTGCCTTGGTCTAGAACCTCTGACAAAAATGGTGCACACTTTTCTAGGACATCATAAGGTCACTGGATTAAATCATATCTTATTTGCATTTGGACATTTAAATGCTATAAAATATTTAAATTGTCCAAATAATCATAAACTGAAATGTTTACTGTTGGTTATATTCAAACAGCTTCCACAGTCAGTTGCATAATTTTTGAAAGTGCCTAGCTAATTTTAATAAAGCCCTGAAGTTACAGTATAAAAGAAAATATAAACAAAAGGGAAGAAAAGGACTTACCTGGCTTACCTATCGCGGCCCAGCTGGCCAGCCCAGCTGGCGACCCAGCCCACTGGCCTCCTCTGTCGTCTTCCTCCTGCCAGTAGGAGCAGCTAGCTGTCGTGCGCGCGCTCGCCCCTGGCCACCTCCTGCTTCCTCCACGGCCCTTCTAGCGACGCCACGGGGACGCCCCGTGACCCCTCGCTCCTCTCCCTCACTCTCTGCTCTCCCCCTCGCTCTCTAGCCCTTCCCCGAGCTCACCCGAGCGCGGCCGTCGCCGTCGTTCGCCATAGCCACAGCCGCAGGCTTCCCCGAGCCTCTCTGACACGCCCCCGAGCTCCGCCGTGCCGCCCTCATCCTTTCCGTTGTCTCACGCGACCAGAAGACCCCCGAAGCGCCGCCCCGACGTCTTCTTCCTCCTCGGGTTGCCGAGATCGTCGGTGACCATGCGCCCTCCCTGACGCCTCCCCGAGCGCGCCGAGCCCTGCAGAAGATCTGATGTTAGCTTCGGCCCCTTCCCCCCCTACTCCTGTCGCCCCGCGCGCCCTCTAGGCATAGCTCCCCTCCGGCCGAGCCTTGCCACCGCCGCGAATGTCACCGTCGTCGTTACGATGGGCCAACGCCGCGTCTGAGCATCTGGTCGAGCTCCTGCTGCCCCGTAGCTTCTACTTGTGCTCTCCGTTCGCTCGGAGTCGAGTTGCAGCCCCGCGCCCGCATCTAGCCGAGCTCCGGCCGCCGCAGCCGTTGTCACCGCCGTCGCTCTGGTCCGTCTCCGGCGATGCCAACTGCACCACTGGATGCGGCTCACCCCCAGCTGACCGTAGAGCCCCTCCGCCGAACGTTTGGTCGCCGGAGGGCGAAACCCGAGCCTCGCAGCCGCGTCTGCTCGTCGTCGGCGGCTAAACGCCGGCCTAATAACTAATTAGCACTAAGCTAATGACCCACAGACTCACCGACATGTGGGCCCCGCTGCCTAATTAACCCTGGTTTAGCTCCTGTTTAGATTAAACTAACCACACGGGCCACACAGGTCAGTTTGACCTAGCCACGTCACACGTTGACCGACCCCACCCGTCAGTGCTGACTTGCTGACGTGGCTGTTGACCCGACCCCACCTGTCGGCGACACTAACCAGCACTGGTTCACTGACTAGTGGACCCCACTGGTCAGGTTTGACCAGGGGCAGCCCATTTGACCTGCTAACGTAGTGCCGACGCAATGCTGACGCAGTAATGCCTTTTCTGGATTTATTCTTTTCAGGAAATTCCAGGAATTAGTGCTAACTTCAAAAATTCATAGAAATTAATCTGTAACTCCAAATGCAAAGTGTTATATATGAAAAATGATTAGAAAAATCCAATCTATCCATCTGTACTGGTTTCATGCATGTTTAAACAAGTTAACTTGCTGTTTAGTGCAAAACATGATAAAGCACTATTTAAGATCACAAGTGAGTTGAACTTTGAATCTTTGGTTCAAAATAGCTCAAACCCATCTGGTTGTAGTTGCACTAGCTCAACACACTCATTTTGCCATGTCATAATCATGCATCATAATTGTTGCATTGCATTGGTTGTGTTCTTCCTTGTTTGCCGGTATTTGTCCCCTCTCAGTAGATGTGGTTCCGACGATGAGTTCGATGACACCGATGAAGAGCTATACTATCTTCAGAAGTGCGAGGCAAGCAAAACCCCCTTGTTCATTCCGATACAATCCCACTCTCTCGCTTCTGCTCTCTTTTACTGCATTAGGACAACAACGTTACAACTGTTACATGTTGCGGTAGTTGAACCCCTTTTCCTCTGCATGACCTGTCATTGCCACAGTAAATAGATGAAACCCACTAGCATGAGTAGGAGTTGTTTGAGCCCTGTTGTGCCTACTCATTCATGTTTTCTTGTCATGCCTGCTACTGCTTAGAGTTGAGTCAGGTCTGATTCATTGGGGTTGAATTGGAATGGTGATGAACATGTCCTACTGTGTGTGAGCTAAGTGTGTGAACACATTTTGGTAAAGGTAGCGGTGAGAGGCCATGTAGGAGTACATGGTAGGTTGTCTCATTGAAGCCGTCCTCGGGAACCGAGTTCTGTGTTTGTGATCCATGAAATAGCTACTACCATGCATTGGGCCCTGAAATATGACCCCGGTCGACTTCTTAACCACCCTAGTCCTCTGTGTAGGAGTTGCAAGTAGTTTCTGGTGTTTGTAGTATGCTGGAGGCCGTGCGCAGCGCTGACCTGAGGGGTGGGATGTGATGCGGTAGGCACGTGGCCGGGTATGCCGAGCACCCCTTTGGTGTCGCGGAACCCTGTACACATCGTTCGGGGCCGTATGTGGAAACCTCGGCCGGACTCCCTGCAGATGGAACCTGAATAGGCGATAAACCTGGATTAGAGACCTGAGTGTTTAGGTAGGTCGTGGTCTACACCCACGTTGGCTTTCGCTTGAAGTCTGCCGAGCACATGTCGTGTGCAGACGCTAAGTGGTGGAAACATGTGTGAAGAAGTACACCCCTGCAGGGTTATAAATGATCTATTCGAATAGCCGCGTCCGCGGTAAAGGATTTCTGGGTTGCCTATAACAGTTCATAGACAAGTGGATACTCTAAAATGCACAAGATAAGCGTGAGTGCTATGGATGGCGTTCTCGTAGGGAGACGGGAGCGGATCCATAGTGGTGTATTGATTGGTGAATATGTGGACTCGTGTGCGCCACCTCAAAAGAGTTGCTTGCAGTCGTAGTTCAGGTTAGCCAATAAGTCAAAGCTGGCTTGCTGCAGTTAAACCCCACCATCCTTTTGTTGATACTGATGCATATGTATATAGTTCTGATGTAAGTCTTGCTGGGTACATTTGTACTCACGTTTGCTTAATTTATGTTTTCGCAGAGAGACTTCAGTCTCGCTAGTAGTTCCGCGTGGACTTCGACGTTTAGCTTGTTACCTCAGCTACGATCTTGTGCCCTCGGCAGGATCTTGTAGATAGTCAGGCTTCTCAACCTTTTTCATTTGTAGTTGTCTGTACTCAGACAAGTTAAGCTCCCACATGTGCTTGTTGCTTGTATGCTCTGTGTGTGGGGTCATGAGACCCATGCTTGTAATACTTGGCTCCTCGGAGCCTAATGAATAAATACTTTGAGTCGTAGAGTTTTGTTGTGATGCCATGTTGTATTTACACATATCGAGCATATTGTGTGTATGATTGAAATGCTTGGTATGTGTGGGATCCGACAACCTAGTTGTCTATCCTTGGTAGCCTCTCTTATGGGGAAACATAGTCTGGTGCTTCCACTGAGCCATGGTAGTCTGCTACAGCCCGGTTTACCGGAGTCCTGTTAGCCGAGTTGCTACTGCTCCGGAACATTTAGACTGGCCGACATGTGTCCTTCTTCGATCCTGTGTCTGTCCCTTCGGGGAAATGTCACGCGGTATCTTTCGGAGTCCTGTTAGCCTGCTACAGCCCGGAATCCCGGAGTCCTGCTAGCCCAGTTGCTACAGCCCGAACTCACTCGCTGATGACCGACACGTTCGTTGCTGGGTCATGTATGC
Organism: Triticum aestivum; assembly: GCF_018294505.1. Classification (NCBI taxonomy): domain Eukaryota; kingdom Viridiplantae; phylum Streptophyta; class Magnoliopsida; order Poales; family Poaceae; genus Triticum; species Triticum aestivum. Next base: position 374,090,316 of record NC_057796.1, on the reverse strand, counting down.
CTATGCCTGTAAGTTAGTGCCACTTTGGGTTCATGACTAGTCATGTCGGCCCGGGTTCTTTGTCATATGGATGCTAGCGACACTATCATATACCTAAGCCAAAAGGCGCAAACGGTCCCGGGCCAGGTAAGGTGGCACCCGTGGGAATACCGTGCGTGAGCCCGCAAAGCGATATGATGTGTTGCATGCTAGATCGATGTGGCTTAGGATCGGGGTCCTGACAGCTTTGGTATCAGAGCCTGACTGCCTGTAGGATTACCAAGCCAAACTGGTCGAAGTTGAGTCTAGAAATGCTTTAGTTATATAAGGGAATTGATTGTGGAAGGGAACGTAAGGCTCTTTTTACTTCTTTACCTTATGCCCTTCTAATCTGAGTCAACCTCTTCTTTTCTACGGGGATTAAGAACTAGGCCTTCTCATCTATCTATCAGGATGACGTGTTACTAATCCATAGACTTATAGGATTGATGGATTCAAGTCTCAGTTCAGTTTCTACTATTTCCGTATGTTCATAGCTGGCCTCAGAACCTTGATATTGTGATGCTAAGTGGTCATGCCACTATTTTGCAGGATGTCTCAAATCTTTTTGAGCATTTACAGCCGTTATGCTATCCGAGTCATCCCAGGTTTCTAAATAGTCTGATGCATTTGCAAATCCCTTCTTCTCGTTCCCGATGATCCTTTTGGGCCAGATCAACCACACTAATTGCTGAGTTGAGGTACTCCATTACCTCGAAATATATGTTGGAGCTATTATTATGACCCTAGGTGTCTTAGAGAACCACCTAGTAATCTAGCCATGATTAGTGTTCCCAATGTGATGATTTTGGCCACCATTCTCGAAAGCATCCCGTAATGCCATTTAGTAGTAGGTATTCTACTCCTGGATTCTTGACCCAAGATCCACTCTACTTACCTCGTGTTGGTAGTGTTGCTCGTACCTTTAGGATACTAGTAACCTTTGTGATAGTCTTCGAGGTCCGTGGTATATCATTCTTCCAAATACCATGAACCATCCTTGGCAGGAGTTCCTTTGAACCAAAAGATCACAATAAGAGTGCTCTTGATGAGTTCTCGATTCTATGTTGTGACTCTGCCAGTTCTACCTTTCTGCATGGGTTATCCGGAAGAAATATGTTGAACTCGTTCGACATGCTAATCTATGCACCCACAACTCAGAAAATCGTATGTTCCCTGAGTTGTCCCTCCTTAGTTGTTTCTGTCCTTCATCTATCAATTGATAGTCGAGGGCATATCATTGCATTCGTTCATCAAAGTCTAATATTCTTGTGGTCCGTCAGGCCATTCTATTTTGGAATGACTAGGAGAAACAAACTCCAGTACCTCATCCATATCCAGGATTGGGTCAAAGCAGTTGTAATCCGCAAACCAAATGCCAATCCAGCTTTTGATTATGTTCTACCTTGGAGTATTACCATTTTTATATCAAGCATGTCATGAGAATTGCACCACCTCTTATGAATTCTTGATTTAGTGATACTTCTTGCCATCATTGTTCATTCCTCGGTTCCGTGTTGTTGTAACCGAAATGCCGACAAGTGAATCGTGATGTGTGAGATCAATACTCCTAGCAACTCCGTTGCTTGGTAGTTAATGGACAATACTCTCATTCTTATCGTGTTGGATATCGAATCACGGTTCTAGGATAGATTGTGCTACCTAGTCCTTATTTCTGGTGCACTCTTTGATCAATGATTTATGTAGCGACCCGACCTGGATGGATCAAGTCTCTGTGCTTAAGTGTCATCCCTGGATCGGTATGCTGACACACACAGTACTCGAGGATTTATAACAGAGGTAAATCACATGTATAAAGTAACGTAAATACTATTACCTCAATCCAAAATAGCGGAAGTAACAAGGTTGTGGATTCCCATCAACACCAACGGCAAAGTTGAGTGTAGAAATCGTTACCCTAACGTATCACTTACTCGTCGTAAGAATCCTGCAACACGAAATGTTGCAGCCCGAAAACGGGTCAGCACATGGAATATGCTGGCAAATTCACACCATAGAGAAATGATGAACAAAGGCTATCACTACATGCATATATGGCTGGTGGAAAAGCTCTATGGTTATAATGTTTTTGCGAAAAGCCAATTTTTCCCTACTTCAAAGGAATAAATTTTATTTAACTATCATGGTGGTTGTGAAACATTGAGATGGTTGACAGCATCTCAATCCCAATTAAGTATCATCATTAACCCAACAAGATTTATTAAAGTAACATGATGAGATCAACGGGATAATCCAAGAACTAGATACTCAAGATGTCCATAACCGGGGATACGGCTAACCATGATTAGTTTGTACACTCTGCAGAGGTTTGCGCACTTTTCCCCACAAGACTCGATCGCCTCCGCTTGATTCTCGCACTACATGATGTTTGAGAAACGGATGATCGAGACACAGTCTTTCCGAAGAGGTCCCCTTAACCGATAGATAGGCCGGTACACCTACAATCCCCTACATCTGCTAGCCCATCATGGAAAGTTTTCCCACAACTTACTCAACTATGCTAGAGCCCATAATAGCTTGCGGCTGCACACGGAAGTTTCTAGCATGAATAATCTTATGATCCCTTTGAGCCTGGGTGGCGGTCCTTATACAAACAGACAACACTGGGTTCTCCAGGTGCCTCAATCCACCCATATGTGAGTTTTAGTTGCCACCTTAAGTAAACCATTATTAACAATCTCACATCTGTCATGAATTTCACTCAAACCCAATCCACGTCTACTAGAATAGCATAGCAATATAATAGCAACGTAGAAGTAACTCCCAAGGGTTTGATAAATAAACAGGTAATAGGTACTACCTCAACTACTTCCCAATACCCACAATTTAATTAGATCCTAATCATGCAATGTTTGAGGGTTGATCTAATGCAATAAAACTGGGTATGGAAAATATGATCAAAGTGTTACTTGCCTGCAATGTTGATGCAGATGATTCGCACTCAATACTCTGGATAGATCTACTCGTCAGACTCCGGTCAATCTATCGTAAGCAAGCAATGGTAACCACACATAAGCAATCACTCAAAAGATCAGAAAGAACGAGGAAAACAATTCGGAAAACTTCAAAACCAAGCAATTAACTCTTGCAACATAAAACAATTTCTAATAGTACCAAAATTATGTGAATTTGGCCTTATCAGAAAGTTTAGGTCAAGAGCTTCGATTTGCAAAAAGAATCAACTCAAACGGAGTTACGGAACTTAAGTTATGAACAAAAGAAGTTTGAATACAAATCTGTTTGAATTCAAATTTTAAAACTTTCAAAAACATGTTTAAGTTGTTTTACTGGATAGAGGAGATCATAACGAAGAAGTGGGCGTTGGTTTCGTTGGATTTGGACAAACGAGTAAAAAGTTGTAGACGTTTGAAGAACAGGGACTAAACTGTAAATAAAATCAGCACAGATAAGTCCCTGGCGAAAAACTAAAATAAAAGAAAAAGACTAAATAGCGAACGTTCGCTACACAGATCTATAGAACGAAAACGTTCACTAAAACTAACTAAACAAAAACGTTCGTTCAATAAAAAAACGGGTTTCTAAACAAAAACCGAACCTTAAAATAAACCGTTCGGATCGGATGGTTTATCTCCGGTTCAAGAGAAAAGACCGGGGCGGCGGCTACTCCGGCGGCGAGGCGGA
>NC_057796.1:374079258-374086180 GCF_018294505.1 Triticum aestivum | reverse complement strand
GCGGCGGCGGGCGCGGCTGTTGCGGTGAGATGCGGCGGTGGCGAGGAGAGAGAGGAGAGAGGGGGCCGGGGCGGCGCCTTTTAAGAGGGGGGGCGAGGAGGTGGCGTGGAGGAGGGGTAGGAGGAGGCCGGGGCAGCCACGGCGAGCGGCGGCGGCGGCTCGGACTCGGGGAGGAGTCCCGCACGGGGACGACGGTGGTGCGCGGAGCTGGGCCTTGGCCTGGCAAGAGCTGGGCCGGCCCAGTTCGGCGGAGGGATTTTTTTTTAAAGAAACAGAGAACAAAAATAATAATAAACAAAATAAAATATTATATAGGCATATAATATATCAAAATTTTCGGAAAAAGATTTCCAACAACATGGACATTTTTGTGAAGTCAAATAAAATCCTCACAAATTTACATAAAGCAAAGAGTGCTACTGCCTTAATAAAATCCAATAAAAATCATTTTAAAAATACCAAAATGATTTCAAATTTATTTCTCTCCAATTTTCTGATGTAGGGAATCATGTTACCCTATTTTATGTATATTTTATTTTTGGAGAAAAATAATTTGAATAAAACTCAAATAACTCCAATATTGAAAAATAATTTCAATGGGACTTTGATTTTAATCCTTTGAGACTCCCAACTCATATTTCATTTGTTTTGAAGAAGTCATTTTATCTTCTCTCGTGAAAATCATTGAGTTGCATAAAGTTTCAGAAATGGGAAATATTTTCAAATGAAATTCAAATATTTTCAACACCCCTTGTCATTTAAATAAATGGAAGAAGTCATGTCATCTTCTCTCCAGGGTTTTGTGGTGAAAAGAATTTGAATTCATGGAGATCATAAAAGAAAAATGAAAGTTTGGGAAAGTCCTTTTATTCCCTCTCATTTAACTTTCAAAAGATTTCGAATTCCACTCACTTTCAGTCAATCAATCAAACAATCAATCCAATCTATCTATTTATTATAACATTCCAAAATTTAGAATTTTGGGATGTTACAAACCCACCACCCTTAAAATGAATCTCGTCCTCGAGATTCAGAGAGGCTAGAAAGAAAAAGGTTAGGGTTTGGGGTCTTCTCAAAATCCATCAATCATCACAGGGGTCTGGGGTGCTACCACCCTTAGAAACATTGTCATGGTCCCACCAAAACTCATATACTCCATCCTTGTTGTTGAGAGTGTCAGTCTTCTCAGATTCTCGGAAAAATTCCTTCTCTGGCTCTTTGGGTAGCGGCATAAGCTTTTCCTCAATTCTTTTGTCTTTCATCTTGGTAAGGTTATGCCGAGACTGGGTCTTCATAGTTGACGGGTCAGGCGCCAATACTAAACAACTATCGACATCTCCTGGTGGTCAACAATTTACGGTTTTCCTGCAGAAAATGGGTCTGGGTTGATCCTTACCGTATAACCTACGACTGGCAACAACTGCCATGTACAAGGGAAACATTCTTATACCATTCTAAGGTTCAAACAAGGTTTTGATCGTCGTCTCTCTACTATAGGTAAGTCACTCAGATTTACCATCCCGTATAGCAAAACGAATAATAAGAGTAAGTCGGTATGGTGATCAATCCATCCCGCACCCAAATCATTACCTTGTATATGGTTTAGCGAATCTCGCATTCTAAAACTCGGTCATCCTCACAAGCATTGCAGAATTTCTCTTGTCGACGAACCAAGTTCGGATAAATCCATGGATTCTGCAAGCCAACAAACATCTATCGTTCCTTCCCAACCCTCAGGTTTTGCGTAACTCCTATAAGATCGTCTGTCGATAAAATCGTAACTTCTTCCAGGGTTTTCATTCAACAAGAGTGTACTTGCTTCTTGGCAGGTCCTGGGGCCTGTGGGTTATGGCCCATCTCATCACTTGTAAACCTTGAACTCATCATCGAGCAACTGATCCTTAATCCAACATCCAACTTCCTGGTATTCTTAAATCCATCCAATTGTACTGTCTTCCTTCCTTCTATTGGCACCAAATTAAGACATGATTACTCAGACTCATTATGGAATTTCCATTGATCCATATTTCCAACATCATACCTCCTTTATATCCAATAGTACTCTTCATCCTCGTGGGATATCCCACATACCGAGATAAAAAAACACTTATACTTATGAAGTCCATACTCCACTTCGTGGAACATCATTATCCTTTCCAGGGTCAAGCATCCTTACAGGGGAATATTGGCCATCTCTGCATGGCATTTCTTCAACTGGAAAACATGAAACACATCATGAACTCATGACAGTCCTTCGGGTGACTCCAACTTGTTGGCCACTTCTCCCATACGTTCCAAAACTCGGTATGGTCCTACAAATCTCGGGGCTAACTTTCCCTTAACTCCAAATAGTTTAACTCCTCGCAGAGGGAACACACGAAGACATGCTCTGTCTCCAATTTCATAGACTATCTCCTTTGCATCCAATAATACTCCATACCCTCATATTCTTGGGGTATCCAACATATCGAGATAAAACTCATACTTATTTTGTTCGAAATCCACTTCGTGGAATATCATTACCTTTTTCCAAGGGTCAAGTTTCCTCACAGGGTACTACCACCCTTAAAATGCACAATCTTCCATAGACCATATTTCTCATATCCTCGAAAATGGTCAAAATATTTCTTCATAGAGTAACAACTCATAAAATCTAAATCAATACCAATGATGCTAACTTTATTGATTCTCAAATTATTACAATCTCCTGCATTCCATTACATTGCCTCAATCCGACACCTCACTAATAAAAGAAATGTCCACACTACTACTACTATATTTCTCGTTGCACTCAACTATTTGTCACAAGTCTCCGTCTCCTTGGGGCATTCTTTGGCAAAGTGCCCTGCTTCTTCACAACGGAAACATATTACTTCTGACATATCTCGGGGTTTCCTTGTGATTATATAGCCTGCTGGGGTCCTCATCTTCCCTTTTGGGCAATCATTGTGGTAGTGTCCTGAATTTTTGCACCTGAAACATGTGATATGACTCAGGTCTCTCTTTGTAGAAATTGGGTTGTTCCTGGGATCCAATCTACTTCTCTTCCTGGACTTTTCCATTCCAATCAGGGCTTCTATTTCCTGTGGGTCATACTCTACTTCCTCTGTCGGGAATTCTACTAAATCCCCATTCAGACAATTTTGGGAGATGTGTCCTTCTTCTCCACATGAATAGCATGACTTGGTGCAGGGTTTAATTGGTTCTTCTTTGGGTGTGTCCTCCACCTCTTCCTTCATCACAGATTCCTCTAAAATTTCCATGAGGGCTCTTTTCATTGGTTCTTTCTTCTGCTGGATAGTCCTTTGTACCATGGGGTAGATGTGACACTGAGCAGGGTAGTGGGTAGTCCCTTCACACAAGAAACAAGTGATCTGCCTAGTTGGGCATTCTTCAGTTGGGTGACTTCCTTCACAATTAGGGCATTCATCCTTGTGTTCCTTATGGTTGTGTCCTATTTCTCCACAAGGCTTGTATGCACAAGGTTTCTTCATATCCTTTCCATAAGGCTTCAATTTCTGGGACACAAGACGAGATCTTTGTAGAGTCCACTTAAATTCTTTCCAAGTGGTTACTCCTTGCCATCCATTGATGGTTTGGTACATCCTCCACCAAGTTGCAGCACCTCTTTCAAAACATTGAAGAGCATGCCGGGTCATATCCTTTCCGACTATAGGGTTATTCTTCATGTGATCCTCCATGTTCTGAATCCATCGGTCCGTCTCCAATTGACTCATCGGTCCAGAAAATACAAGCTCATCTCCATTCATCCTCTATTGGGTCCAAGGGTTTGGGGTGAGATAAGAGAGGTCGAGAGGGATGCACACAATACAAACAAATTTTTGAAAAGACAGATTTTTTTATTGTGGCTGTCGGAAAAACAACGAACAAATGACAGCTCACAAACGTTGCATCTAACGTAGGTATAACAGGGGTTTGGTCTTCTAAAGGTCAATAAATCTTCAACGTCACCAAACTCTTCAAGTCTTGTTCATGTCTCCGATGGCTTCTTGCAATCATGCTTGTCCTTCTCAAGTTCTTTTGCCAAATCATCTCTGTTGACGCGAAGTCTCTCGTGACGTCCTTTAATATTTCTGGAGTTGCGCTCCAACTTCTGGGTCTCAACATCCTTGACATGAACCATGATCCTACTGTCCTTCAGTTCCTGACGAGTCTCCGTTATCTCGAGGTTTTGCTTTCCCAGCTTGGCTACTTTTAGTTTCTGGGTTCTGAGTTCTTCACGAAACACTTCTTTGTCAAAAACTTCTTGATGTAATACTCCAGATCCTGGTGATACACCGGTCTAAAGTTAAAACTTCATCTTGCTGATAGGTGCTCCATCAGCCTTCTACCATCCAATCCTTCCATGCATATGCATACTTAACTCAACACGGTGACAATATGATAAACGGGTAATAACACCATGGTCAGCCGTGTCTATGCCCATGTTACTGCCATGAGCTTTCATTCCATAACTAATATCTCCTGTCTTTGGGTTTTCTTAACAAAAACTTTGAGTTCTAATGCTCCATGTTTCGGTCTTTCTCCAATACACCTTGCTCTCGAGTATTGACAGCTTCCATAGTCTGCCAAGCTCCATAAGGGTAACCTTCCTAGGTCATACACATCTGGCAATTCTTCAGAGCCTTCAAATTCTCCCAGTCTTCGGAATCTTCAACCGTTGTAGTTTCCATTATCATAATGCACGGTAAAATCCTCTTCATTCCGAATGGTCTTAGTTGTCCGATATCCTGTACTTCTTGGAGTGGTCTCATCAGTCGAATCTTCGTGTGGTCAAAATGGGAAAGGGGTATGGTCTCACTAAAAGAGAATATTTGAATAAGCTCAGAAAAGAAGAGAAGTAAAAGATCCTTTTGAAAAAGAAAGTTTTAGAGAAAATCCTTCCTATGGGCTTGCCAGTTTCTAGGGTCACGTCCTACAGTCAACATGTGCTCTGATACCATCTTGTAGTGACCCGACCCGAATGGATCAAGTCTCTGTGCTTAAGTGTCATCCCTGGATCGGTATGCTGACACACACAGTACTCGAGGATTTATAACAGAGGTAAATCACATGTATAAAGTAACGTAAATACTATTACCTCAATCCAAAATAGCGAAAGTAACAAGGTTGTGGATTCCCATCAACACCAACGGCAAAGTTGAGTGTAGAAATCGTAACCCTAATGTATCACTTACTCGTCGTAAGAATCCTGCAACACGAAACGTTGCAGCCCGAAAACGGGTCAGCACATGGAATATGCTGGCAAATTCACACCATAGAGAAATGATGAACAAAGGCTATCACTACATGCATAGATGGCTGGTGGAAAAGCTCTATGGTTATAATGTTTTTGCGAAAAGCCAATTTTTCCCTACTTCAAAGGAATAAATTTTATTTAACTATCATGGTGGTCGTGAAACATTGAGATGGTTGACAGCATCTCAATCCCAATTAAGTATCATCATTAACCCAACAAGATTTATTAAAGTAACATGATGAGATCAATGGGATAATCCAAGAACTAGATACTCAAGATGTCCATAACCGGGGACACGGCTAACCATGATTAGTTTGTACACTCTGCAGAGGTTTGCGCACTTTTCCCCACAAGACTCGATCGCCTCCGCTTGATTCTCACACTACATGATGTTTGAGAAACGGATGATCGAGACACAGTCTTTCCGAAGAGGTCCCCTTAACCGATAGATAGGCCGGTACACCTACAATCCCCTACATCTGCTAGCCCATCATGGAAAGGTTTCCCACAACTTACTCAACTATGGTAGAGCCCATAATAGCTTGCGGCTGCACACGGAAGTTTCTAGCATGAATAATCTTATGATCCCTTTGAGCCTGGGTGGCGGTCCTTATACAAACAGACAACACTGGGTTCTCCAGGTGCCTCAATCCACCCAGATGTGAGTTTTAGTTGCCACCTTAAGTAAACCATTATTAACAATCTCACATCTGTCATGAATTTCACTCAAACCCAATCCACGTCTACTAGAATAGCATAGCAATATAATAGCAACGTAGAAGTAACTCCCAAGGGTTTGATAAATAAACAGGTAATAGGTACTACCTCAACTACTTCCCAATACCCACAATTTAATTAGATCCTAATCATGTAATGTTTGAGGGTTGATCTAATGCAATAAAACTGGGTATGGAAAATATGATCAAAGTGTTACTTGCCTGCAATGTTGATGAAGATGATTCACACTCAATACTCTGGATAGATCTACTCGTCACACTCTGGTCAATCTATCGTAAGCAAGCAATGGTAACCACACATAAGCAATCACTCAAAAGATCAGAAAGAACAAGGAAAACAATTCGGAAAACTTCAAAACCAAGCAATTAACTCTTGCAACATAAAACAATTTCTATCAGTACCAAAATTATGTGAATTTGGCCTTATCAGAAAGTTTAGGTCAAGAGCTTCGATTTGCAAAAAGAATCAACTCAAACGGAGTTACGGAACTTAAGTTATGAACAAAAGAAGTTTGAATACAAATCTGTTTGAATTCAAATTTTAAAACTTTCAAAAACATGTTTAAGTTGTTTTACTGGATAGAGGAGATCATAACGAAAAAGTGGGCGTTGGTTTCGTTGGATTTGGACAAACGCGTAAAAAGTTGTAGACGTTTGAAGAACAGGGACTAAACTGTAAATAAAATCAGCACAGATAAGTCCCTGGAGAAAAACTAAAATAAAAGAAAAAGACTAAATAGCGAACGTTCGCTACACAGATCTATAGAACGAAAACGTTCACTAAAACTAACTAAACAAAAACGTTCGTTAAATAAAAAAACGGGTTTCTAAACAAAAACCGAACCTTAAAATAAACCGTTCGGTTCGGATGGTTTATCTCCGGTTCAAGAGAAAAGATCGGGGCGGCGGCTACTCCGGCGGCGAG
>NC_057796.1:374045516-374078324 GCF_018294505.1 Triticum aestivum | reverse complement strand
TATATTTTATTTTTGGAGAAAAATAATTTGAATAAAACTCAAATAACTCCAATATTGAAAAATAATTTCAATGGGACTTTGATTTTAATCCTTTGAAACTCCCAACTCATATTTCATTTGTTTTGAAGAAGTCATTTTATCTTCTCTCGTGAAAATCATTGAGTTGCATAAAGTTTCAGAAATGGGAAATATTTTCAAATGAAATTCAAATATTTTCAACACCCCTTGTCATTTAAATAAATGGAAGAAGTCATGTCATCTTCTCTCCAGGGTTTTGTGGTGAAAATAATTTGAATTCATGGAGATCATAAAAGAAAAATGAAAGTTTGGGAAAGTCCTTTTATTCCCTCACATTTAACTTTCAAAAGATTTCGAATTCCACTCACTTTCAGTCAATCAATCAAACAATCAATCCAATCTATCTATTTATTATAACATTCCAAAATTTAGAATTTTGGGATGTTACAATTTAGGATTATTCAATCCCTTGCTTATTTGATCATATTGTCTTGCCCTGAAAAGCAAGATTGTTCTCGAGCTTAGAGACATATCGGTGGTTCGTGATTTTCCGGATATCTTCTCGGAAGTATTACCAGGTTGTCACCTGACCGCTATGTTGAGTTCGTGATCAAGTTGGTTTTTCCATAAACCACCCTTTCTCCAAGGATCTGTGTGGGTTACCCCTGAACTAGTTGGATAAGCTAAACAATAACTTGGGGAGTTGGAAGATAAAAGCTTTATCCGACTTAGTTCATTTTAGGGGATATCTTGTATGTGTGTTGAAGAAAGATGGTATTTTCATCGATTGACCCTCGTGATCAGTTAATGGACCTATCATCTTATCCAATCTTTGATTCGAGTATGGGCTATCCTCAAATCAAATCAGAACCAACGATATTCGTAATGTTGTCTTACTCGTGGTTGTTTCCTCGAGCATACACCATTATATCTTTTGGGTCTGACCAATGCTATCACTACAAAAAAATACACTTCCGTGATGATACGTGTTTGTCACAGTAGGTCGCGTTTTCTGTCATCCATGTACATCCATGACAAATTTATGACAGAATCAAGATAGTCATACCTGTGCTGTCATAGAAGTGTGCCATGACATTGCCAAAATTATCATCACGGAAGTGTCCACTTCCATGACGATAAATAGCGCATCACAGAAGTGCTTTCGTCAAGGGTGACCGACACGTGGCATCCACCATAACGGAACGCCGTTAAGCTATCGTGTCGGATTTTGGATCCGATAACCCGTTAACAGCCACGACCAATGCCGATTTTCCACGTGTAAAATTCTCATTGGCTGACGGATCCATGCGTCAGCTCCGCGTTGGCACAGGTGTCACTCATCCAACGGTCGAGATGGGCCTATGATATGTTGACACGTGGACCGGCCCAAAAGTGGCCCACAAAGTTTAAATGGGCCGGCCCAACCGAAGGCCCATAAGATTTAGCGGACCATAATGGGCCGGCCCAGCTAAAGGCCCACAAAATTTAGCGGACCATAATGGGCCGGCCCAGCTAAAGGCCCACACGATTTTGCAGACCATAATGGGCCGGCCCAGCTAAAGGCCCACAAGATTTTGGGGACCACAATGGGCCAGCCCAGCTAAAGGCCCACAAGATTCTGTAGACCATAATGGGCCGGCCCAGCTAAAGGCCCAACATTCTCTGTCAAATCGGCCGGTCAACGGCCTGTCCTAAACTTGTCATCAACGCGGCCCATGGTCACTTCTGGCCCGTTAACAGTCCGCTAAGTAATTGGGCCGAATTACGGCCCGGTGTATTTCCGGCCTCTTAAAGGTCCGGCTTCATTTGGGCCCATTTATAGGCCATCAAAACTTTCAGCCCATAAACGACCGTGAAGGATTTGGGTCACTTTCGGTCTGTTGTCATTTTTGGCCGGTTAACGCCGGACGTAAACCATGGGCCATATGTGGCCCAACATCATATCAGGCCCATTAACGGCCCATATAAAAATGACGATAATCTAGCCCGACCGAAGTTCCGGCCTGTTAAAGGCCCGTGTATTAGGTCGGCGCATTTACGGCCCGTCCGAATTTCGTCCTGTCAAAGATCCGCACCGTAAATGGGCCACCATTTCGGCCTGCTAAGTCCAGTGGGTTATTTGGCACAATCAGGGCCCAATCTCACTTTTGGTCTATTAAAGGCCCATGTTTTTTATGGGCTCGAGATATTTACACCTGTAAACGGCCTATTTTTACTGAGGGCCCAAATTATGTTTTGGCCTGTTAAAGGCCCACTATGGGCACAGGCCTACCAGAAAAATATGAAAGCTTATGCTGATTTAGACCCAGATATTTTTAGTGGGCTACATGCCAATTTTGGCCCGTAATCGTTTTTAGCCCAATTGGAATGGGCCCGACGAATGTTAGCATGTTGGGCTCCTACGAAGCTTTCGGCCGAATACATTACTAAGATAAACCTACACTATACAAAAATAGCGCCGTAATTACTACAGCCCGAGGCAGCATCATAAATGTTGTATCACAACAAAATAAATTCCAACCATACAACAAAAGGCCTGTTGGCATAAAGTTTACAGTCCTTCCAGATAAAAGCACCATCAGATGTATAGAAGCACAGATCATTTGACCTGAGTGCTAATGTTTTAGGCTGTAGAATCTGATGGAGCAGCACGATCTCCACCTTTTTTCCGCCATTGCTCTTGAACAACGAAGCGAATGTCTGATAGTCTGGTTTCAAAACCATTCATATCTTGATGACATTTCTCAACCACTATTCTTGTTTCCGAAACAACGTCCATTAGGGATTGGACTTGTGTCTGGAGCACAGATATATCACTCTGTCTAGCAGGAAGATTTTGTTCAGTAGGTGATTTGGATGTGGTTACCTTGACAACCAACCCAGAATTACGCAGGAAGGTGCTTTTTGCACTGTTAGTGGAGAGATACTGACGCACTGCAGCAAGAGGTGACATTGTGCCTGTAGTAGCCTCGTCACCTTCAGGTGGTTGTGGCTGTTCAATCATTTGTTCCATAGCTTCCTGAAAGTTTGAACTTGTAGATTAGTGTACCAGATAAGTTACTAATGAGACAAAAACAAACAAAGTAGGTTAAACGTTTATACATAACTTATTTTGGTGAACTACTGTAATACATTAGCATGTATTGTAGTGCCAACTACATAATAAAATCACTTTCGAAACATATGGCCATGTAGCATGCCTACTGTATTGTCTATTTCCTCACATTCGTTGACATCTAAGGATAAAGAGACATGGTTTAAAGTAGGATGAACATAGTATGAAATCATTCATATCATGGGCAAACATATATAAAACAAACAGGCTATTTTATTATTGTGTGTGCACGTGAACATAACAACTAGATTACAGATCAAGACCAAAAGAATATCCTTCATCTCTTTTAAACCATGTAAGGTGAAATGATACGTTAAGACAACTGTGAATAAAAGTGAACAGAGTAACTGACATTGGCTGCAAACCAAGTAGTTAAATGAACACATCACAGTACCAATCAGTTCAAGGCAGGAGGAGTAAGGACTTACAACAGCGGCTTGAACTGGTGTGCTCATGCCCTTCATCTTGCTGGTGTGGCAATCCTTGAAGATTTGCACTACATTCGGTTCAGGTTCTTTTTGGTCTGCACGGACTTTCCTCTGTATTTGGAACAAGTCAATATAGATACGATAATATGGCACAAAAAAAATAAGGAAGTAGCAGCTATTTACAAGAGCCTCGCAGTGTGCAATATAGCTACGAGATCATGTTGTCTGTTGGAATTTCACTTTAGAACGGTTGGTTTTGTTCTTCAAACAGTTAGCCTAGAAGAAGATACACTTGTAAGGCACATACATAAATACAAGTTCAATATGTGGTCTGATCAAAAACATATAGCCCACCTGATACTTTGGATCAGACCAGTGTTTAAGGAGGGCTGTCCAGTCTTCATCTATAATATATTCCAGTGGAGATGTTTGGGCGATTTCATTGTTAGCCTTGCCTTCAAAGTGAGATTTTCTAAGGTGGTACCGATACTGTCGCAGAGCAGACTGAAAAACATGAGTGCATGCTTGTTTACTTGCATCATCTCTCGGATCCAACTTGAACCTCATCTGTTGAAAAAAGAATGTGAGTCTTATTAGGAGGAAGCTAGAAAGTATGGGACAGAGCAAGACAATATTACTAATTGCGATGAATAACATTACTTACGGATAAATGGTCAAGGAAGGTGTTAAACTGGGTATTGTCTTTCTCATTCCTGTACTAGATCCACGTTGGGAGGATACGTGCATGACACCTAACGGCAACGGCTGCCTCTGATACTAACTTGGCTGACTCTGTAGCATCACGTGGCCTTTTTAAACCTGCCTCAAAATGGATCTCCATTCTTCCTCCTTTAGAATTTGTTAATCTGTCAAGCATTATCCCTGATGTTTGTTTCCGCTTGCGCCGTGGTGCTAGTTCAACAACGAATATGGAAAGTGTTAGTGTACATCAAACTGTGAGAGTACATATAAAGGAGCATGCAACTGCAACTTGACTCGGTCAGGTACCGTCTTGGTGTTGATGCTCATGAGGTTCATCTGATCTTGCCAAGTCCTGTTGTGTCAGCAGTGCTTCGGAAGTAGTGTTAGGTGTGAAGGCAACTTGGGAACTGGCCAGTTTCGGAGCAAACGAACGAGTAACTGGTTGAGATGCTGGTACAGTTGAAGCGGATGCTACAGCTGGTGGAGCAGGTGATACTGTGTTTGTAGATTTAGCCGGTGGACTTGGACCTTCTACTGCACTATAAGTACCAGCAGAATCTCGACGGCAGAACCTTTTCTGTTTCACCCGACGAGTAACAGCACTCCCTACTATATTATTTTCCTTGCTCTTTTTTGACTTTGCCATGTCAAGCTGTACCCACAACACAAAAGAATAAAATCACTCTTCAGAACTCATTGATGCATGATACAGACAAGCAATACTTTGATATAAGACAATCGTATGAGGATGGAATATGTAAGAAAAACAGGACGGCATGACATATTCACAGCTACGATGTGCAAACTAAGCAGAAGGATTTTCAAGAAAATAGAAGTAATGCAAGCTAGACACCATATGAAAGATGCAACCAATATTACTCTGCCAAGTTAAAAGTGTCTTGTCATAAGTGGCAATTCAAAAAATTAGAAGTAGTACAACGTAGAAATCAATGCAAGATGCAACCACTATCAAACTGCCATGTTAAAAGCGTCCAATCATGAGTGATTGATGCGGGATACATAGCAGCAGTACTTTGATGTAAGAACATGGTATGATAGATAGATGCAGTGTATTCTAGACACAGAAAGCCATGTCATATGCACATGTATAACGTATGAACTCAGCACGTGCAACTTAATCAAAATAGAAGAAATACAGGCTAGACAACATATGCAACATCAAACCAATTATCACACTGTCAACTTAGAGCAAGCACCTGCGATGGTGGAGTATGGGAGATGAACTCATCATGTAGATTTGGAACTTCAACTTCATTAGCAGTAGCAGTGGCAAATCTAGAGAGTCTCTATTTGCGTCGGTCCGGAGGACCACCAACATCCCCTAACTTACTCTTTTCCTTCCTATTTTCTGATATTGCCTTATGAAGTTAAAACCACAAGAAGGTGAATAGAATTAGCTCTGCATAACTGGTTGATCCATGATACAGACGAACACTACTTTGATGTAAGGCAAGCGCAGGATAGGAGGATGGAATATGTACAAAAAAAGACAGCGTTTCATATTCACACGTACGATAGGAGGATGGAATATGTATGAAAAAACAGTAAGCGGAAGGCATTTCAACAAAATTAGAAGAAATGAAAGCTAGGCACCATATGAACATGCAACCAATATCACTCTATCAGGTAAAAAGAGTCTCGTCATAAGTGCCATTTCAAGAAATTAGAAGCAGTACAAGCTAGAAGACAATGCAAGATGCAACCTACATCACAGTCCCAAGTTAAATGTGTCTTATGGGTAAGTGATCGTTGCAGGTATAAGTTGTAAGCTACGCAGATGCAATTCAACATAATCAGAAGCAATACAAACTAGACATCATACAGAAAACGCAACCACGTATAACAGTTTCAAGTAAGAGCAAGCACCTGTGATGGTGGAGTAGGGGAGATGTGCTCATCATGTACACGTATGTTCTAGAAACAGGAACACGTGTCATATTCACACGCATTATGTGTAAAGTAAGCAGTTGCAATTCAAGTTAGAAGCAATACAAGCTAGACATCATACGCAACATGCAACCACATATAATAGTGTCAAGTTAGAGCAAGCACCTGTGATGGTGGAGTAGGGGAGATGTGCTCATCATCTACACAGCTACGTTGACTGTCCAGCCTTGTGTTGTCTTGCGAATCTTGTTGGGAGGATGGCGGAGTAGAATCTGTAGAGACCCCCTGTTTGAGTTGCTCCGAAGGACCACCATCATCCACTGCCAGACTAATTTCCTTCAGATGTAATGATTTTGCATTGTGAAGTCAAACCGATAAGAAAAAGGAATAAAATTCGCTCTTCAGAACTCATTCATGCATGATACTGACGAACACTACTCGGATGAAAGGCAAACACATGATGCGAGGATGGAATATGTATGAAAAACGGGATGGTGTGACATATTCACACCTATGATGTGGTAACTAAGCAGAAGGCATTTCAACAAATTAGAAGCACTGCAAGCTAGGCACCATATGAAAGATGCAACCAATATCACTCTGCCAAGTTCAAACTGTATGGCGTTTCAACAAATTAGAAGCAGTACATGCTAGAAATCATATGCAAGACACAACCAATATCACAGTGGTGACTTAAAGGTGCCTTATCATAAGTGACTGATGCGGGATATGCAAGAATAGTAGTCTGATGTAGAAATAGGAACACATGTCATATTCATAGGCATTATGTGTAAAGTAAGCAGATGCACTTCAACAAAGTTAGAAGCAATACAACCTAGACATCATACGCAACATGCAACCACATATAATAGTGCCAAGTTAGAGCAAGCACCTGTGATGGTGGAGTAGGGGAGATGTGCTCATCATCTACACAGCTACGTTGACTGTCTAGCCTTGCGTTGTCTTGCGAATCTTGTTGGGAGGATGGCGGAGTAGAATCTGTAGAGAACCTCCGTTTCAGTTGCTCGGAAGGACCACCATCATCCAATGCCTTGCCAATTTCCTTCAGCTTTATTGATTTTGCATTGTGAGGTCATACCAACAAGAAAAAGGAATATCATTCGCTCTTCAGAACTCATTCATGCATGATACTGACGAACACTACTGTGATGAAAGGCAAAGTCATGATACGAGGATGGAATATGTACGAAAAAATGGACGGCTTGACATATTCACACCTATGATGTGGTAACTAAGCAGAAGGCACTTCAACAAATTAGAAACACTGCAAGACACCATATGGAAGGTGCAATCAATATTACTCTGCCAAGTTAAAACTGTCTCGTCATAGGTGGCGTTCATCAAACTAGAAGCAATACATGCTAGAAATCATATTCAAGACGCAAACCAATATCACACTGCCAACTTAAAGGTGTCCCATCATAAGTGACTGATGCAGGATACACAAGAAGAGTAGTTTCATGTAAGAACATGATGTGATAGACACATATAGTATGTACCAAAAACAGGAAAGTGTGTCATATTCACATGTATCATGTGTAAGCTAAGCAGATGCAGTTTACACTAATTAGGAGCAATACAAGCTACACACCATATGCAACATGCAACCAGATATCACACTGCCAAGTTAGAGCAAGCACCTTGGATGGTGGAGTAGGGGAGCGAAGACTTGGACCTTGTAATGCACTATCAGTACAAGGAGAATCGGTACAGATGCTCCGTTTACGTTGCTGCAGAGGACCACCATCATCGCCTTCCTTACTCTTTTCCTTCCTCTTTCTTGATTTTGCCTTGTCAAGTCAAACCCACAAGAAAAAGGAATAAAATTTGCTCTTCAGAACTCATTGATGCATGATACTGATGAACACTACTTTCATGTAAGGCAGCCGCATGATAGGAGGATGGAATATGTATGAAAAACAGGACGGCGTGACATATTGACATGTATGATGTATAAAGTGTAAATTAAGCACAAGGTGCTTGAACTTGTTAGAATCGATGCAAGCTAGAAACCATATGAAAGATGAATCCAATATCACTCTGCCAAATTAAAAGGGTGCCCTAACAAATGTATTTGACCAAATTAGAAGCAATACATGGCAACAGGCTAGAAATAATATGCAATATGCAACGAATAAAGGTGACTCATCGTAAGTGATTGATGCAGGATACAGAAGAGAGGTAGTTTCATGTAAGAACAAGGTTAACACATAGATGTAGTGTGTACCAAAAATAGGAAGGCATGTCATATTCACAGGTATAGTGTGTAAACTAAGCAGATGCAATTTACCCTAATTAGAAGCATTACAAGCTAGACACCGTATGCAACATGCAACCACATATCACACTGCGAAGTTAGAGCAAGCACCTGTGATGGTGGTGTAGGGGAAGTGCGGTCTTCAGGTATGGAGCTACGTTCAATATCTTCATTTAGGCTTGCTGTTTCTTGAGAATCATGTGGAGATGATGAAATTGCATTCTTTATAAGAGTATTGCGTCTCATATTAACCCACGCGCGTGACTGTCTCATCATAAGCGATAGACGCAGGATACACAAGAACAGTAGTTTGATGTAAGAACATGGTGTGATAGGCAGATGTAGTATGTACCAAAAACAGGAAGGCGTGTCATATTCACATGTATAATGTGTAAGCTAAGGAGATGCAATTTAACAAATTAGGAGCATTGATGAGGGATACACAAGAAAAGTAGTTTGATGTAAGAACATGGTTAATAGAAAGACGTAGTATGTACCAAAAACAGGAAGGCATGTCATATTCACAGGTATAATGTGTTAACTAAGCAGATCCAATTTACCCTAATTAGAAGCATTACAAGGTAGACACCATATGCAACATGCAACCACATATCACACTGCCAAGTAAGAGCAAGCACCTGCGATGGTGGTGTGGGGGAATTGCGGTGATCAACTAGAGAGCTACGTTGACTATCTTCATTTAGCCTTGCTGTTTCTTGAGAATCATGTGGGGAGGATGACACTGCACTCTTTAAACGAGTAGGGCGTCTCACAGTAACCCACTCGGGTGACTGTCTCATCATAAGTGATTGACGAGGGATACAAAAGAGCATTAGTTTGATGTACGAACATGGTTAATAGACATATGTAGTATGTATCAAAAACAGGAAGGCATGTCATTATCAAAGGTATAATGTGTAAAGTAAGCAGATGCAATTTAACCAAATTGGAAGCAACACAAGCTAGACACCATATGCAACATGCAACCACATTTGACAGCGCGAAGTTAAAGCAAGCACCTGGGATGGTTGTGTGTGGCAATTGAGATCATCAACTGCAGAGCTACGTTTACTGTCTCCAACTGCTGACACTGCACCCATTAGAGCACTGAAATGCTTAGTGCTTATCTTCAAATTACACTGGAGCAACTTCTGTCTTTTCTTTTCTGCATTCATCAACACTGCGTCAGAGTCTGAAATACCCATTCATAAAAAAACAATAGTGTGAGTATGGGTGAAGTGTGTGCACAATTAGTACAGTGTAAAGGTAGCAGATAGCAGGTCGGTGAGAAATAAATGACGGGAGACATATGATAGCTCTACAACATGCATGGCACACTAAATTACTACAGGATTCTAAGAAAATAACAGTCGACTGAAAGCAAATAGGTCAGTCCATTTTTTCTGCACCGTCCGATGTACAAAGAACGGGCAGATCGCCTTCATCTACGTCCAGCCAGTCAGTGTTGACGATCTTCCTCGAAACGCCAGCGACCACCGGCCAGTATTCCTCCCCTGCCTGCGCCCTCCCCTCGACCTCACCGCACCGCCGTGCTTGGCACCGCCCCCCCCCCCGGCCATCCATTCAAGCCCCGCCGACCTCCAGATCGGGCGCAAGCAGCTCCTGCGCCCCACACCCCTATGATAGACACCGATGCGCCGCTTCCCCAAAGAACAGGCGGACTAGGTGCTCCGCACGCCTAAGCGGGTGCTGCTTCTTTTAATTGCGGTTCGACTGACCCTGAATTGAAATCCACGCGGGCTACTGACCTCTAGCAAAGGTGAAATAGTAAAAGGGAGGAAACCTTGTGCATTTAGTATCACGAAGAAGATGCAGTAAGAAGCGCTCAACTAGTTTCTTTCGTGGGATGAATACGGTGTGAGCGGAGACATAAGATTTGCACGAATAAGGGAAAAGGGGTACCTCTTTCTGCTGGCAGTGTTGTGTCCTCCTTCTGTTTTTCTGACGATCTTCTTGTTGTTCGCTGGAAACCAGAAGTTGTGGAGGAACCATGGCCAAGTTGTTGAGTGTGGTGCGGTGGCCGTCTGCCGGCGGCGGGGAAGCAGATCTGAGGCGGCGAACGACGGCGTAGCGGGAACAGCTCCGGTGCGGTGGACGGTTGTGACGGTGGAGCCGCAGCAGTGAGGCGCAGGACGGCGTGGTCGGAGTGGTTCTGGTACGGTGCACGTCGGCGTCGGCGTCGTGGAGGCAGCTCTGCCCAGGCTTCAGCTGCTAACTCCTTGAGGGCGTTGCGGTTGCGGTTGCGGTTGCGTTGGACGACGATGTCAGGGTACCGGCTCCGGCGTGATGGAGGAGGGCGGCGGTGGATTGGCCGCTATGGGGTGGAGGACGGAGGAGGCTGGCATTTCGCGGCTGGTGGAGAGGTCATTTTCGCGCCCACGGAGTATGAATGGGGAAACGGAGGGAGGCGGGGAACTAAGGGGGAACAATGTTTCGGTTTGAGACGCGCTTGTTTGAAATTTGGGGAAAGTTACAAACTTTGCCCCCATCTAAAATTTCGGACATATTGCGGGTTGGGGGTAGGACAGTCATGTCAGGTATCCCAAATGTGGGCGGGATAGATTTCGGCCGAGCGCATGGGTAGGCACCCACGGCGTATGAATGCTTCTCAGAGGCGGTTGAGACTGGCCTCTTGGTGAAGTTACAAACCTACCCCGGTTTAGACCTTTGGACATCGGGCCGATAGGCTACATGGGCCAGAGTCAGGACAGTAATTTCCTACCACCAAAACATTAGTCTCGCGCGGTTTCGGGTGACCAAAGGCCTATTTGGCGCTTCGTTCAATATTTGGGAGCAGAAGCATTAACGTTTTCGGTTCTCTTGAATTGAACTTTCAGGATTTGTCAAACTTCACAAATCTTTACTCTTGAAAATCCTAAATCTACGATAATTTTGGAATGGAGGGGGTACATTTGAATATACATTGTACACGAGTATATATTAAAAAATATGCAACTTACCTCAGTTCATGCATGGTTCCAGATATAATCTCCTTGGTTGCAAAAAAAAGTTAGATATGCGTATGAATATATATAGCATGTTCAAACTCACAACAAAGATTGATGCCCCCTTTTACATCTGATTTACAAATGCCATTATCTCCGGTTCAAATAGATGAATGCACTTCCTATGAATTCGAATCTTCGAAACCCCCTTTATGTTGAATTCGACATGTATTCTATTTGGTAGCTAGCAATTTGGAATGTATCCATGCAAGTGACAAATGTATAAAGTGTTTCACACTAACAACATGGAGTGCACTAATTAATGTTTATATATGAATTGCAAAAGCATCCATTGCCTGTATTTCAAACCACTCTCACTCTATGGATCGATAATATGAAATAAACACATGCACATGCTAGAATTCAATAGAGTATGGGTGTCTGATAGACTGATTTTCGTCCATACGCAATTTGCAAAATTCATGATCTCATCCAAAAATAATAATGCCATTTATATTTTAATTTAATGCGTAGAACCGCCTTTTACGCGTAGATGCACTATGCCTCGCCCCGTTCTCACAAACGCGTTATATATCTCTCTATCTAACGCATAAGTGCACACACTTTATATGCATCGGCATTTCTCTTTCACACATGCTCACAATCTCTCTCAGGGTGTCGGGGTGTCTCACGCACATGCTCTCTCTGTTTCTCTCTCTCTCTTTCTGACTACTATGTACCAGTGTTTTCACTAATCGCAGTTGGAAAACACTATTTCTCTCACATGCATATATACACATGCACGGTCTCTACTACCCCTCTATACGCACATATATGTGCCTACGTGTCTCCCGCACGCACATTATCTTTAGGCCTCTCTCGCACACATCCCCCCCCCGACACACCTCTCTCTTAGTAGTTGGCAGATATGATTTCATCATATCATTCGGTAGGATACCCCTGGCTGTTAGGCTGGATGGTAATACGAGGCAAAGTTTTACCCTAGTTCGGGTCGGACCCTTGCAATTGAAGAAAGAGCCTACTCCTGGTACTGTATATTAGTGATAGGAGCGTGTACAAAGTACACGTGAATACCAGGCATTGTGCATGTGTGTATACTATCGACGAACTAAGCCCCCAAGCTTGTATAACATACTAAGGGCCTAGGGTTACAAATCATATATAGTCGGCTTATCACCAGTGGGGATAGTCCTCCGCGACTCTGGTAGCTTCGTGTTGTACGCCGAGTCCTCCACATGGGTCTTCGTATAACACGTCTCGGTCCAACCTATATGTGGCGCAGGATGGAACCGACCCATGAGTCTTCATGTTGACCCACCACAACTAGAAATGATGTGCCCACCACACCACACACGCAATCGGCCACTAAGAAAATAAGCATATACAATAGTACAACGGTATCTAGCTCACGATACGTCTCCATATTTTGTTGATGACACTGGCGGACTTTGCATTTGATGCGTGCTCCGTATTTTTTTGACGACACTTATGGTCATTGTATTTGAAGCGAAAGCACGATATGGTCACTGGACTTCAGAATAAGCTCATCACGGTCACCACATACATTTTGTCGTGCTAACCAACATGTGGTTGGATGGTTAGAGGACAGTGGTTTCTCGAGCCCACCAAGGTTAAAGTCCCGGTGCTCGCATTTATCTTGTGTTAATTTCAGTATTTTCCGGCGATGTACGTTCAGTGGGAGGAGACGTTCCACTCGACTACAAGGCACCTATGGTGACTTCGTAAAATCTCAAGATCATATATGCTGGCCCACTCTCTCGAAAGTGCTCATAGGGGTAGGGTTCGCGTGTGTGCGCTTATAGCGGTGAGTGGTTGCGCGTATATATGGGCCCTTGCGTCTGTACCGTGTTAAACAAATACATATCATGATTATACGGTCACTGGCTCACCCGTACAACTCCGTATTTTGTTGATGACACAATCAATTGACCAGTCAAACGTTCCACGCGGCGCAACTAGTGTTGCACCATCGGGGCGCGTAACCGTGGGGCCCACCTGTCAGCTCGTATATGAAAGAAAGAAATGGTAGTTCGAGTCTGTACTGTGTTAATAAAATAGGAGTACATTTTAGGGTGAACATACGGTTACTGGCTCACCATACAGCTCCGTAATTTGTTGATAACACGATCAATTGACCAGTCAAACGGTCCACATTCAGCAGCGCACATTACCATAGGGCCCACCCGTCAACGCGTATATGAAGGACAGAAATGGTAATAAATTAGTGGTCGGTGGGTATTCGAAGTCGTGAGACCTCTGGTTGGCAGTCACCGGCGGTTGGGGCGCGTTCATTGGGCGGTGGGGTGGGGATCCCCGGAGAAAAAGCTCAGTGGGGGGGCTAGAGGGATGGCCGGTGCGGTAGCGGACCGGCGGTGGGGAGTGGTTTCAGGGAGGGCGGGCCGGCCACGGGCGGCGGAGGCTGGCGGTTCGGCCGGTGGTGGCTGGCGACTCAGGGGGGGTGGAGTTTGATCATAAACTGGAGGCCCTTGATTTTGTATCCAACGGCTGGAAAATCTAATGACCAGAGATGAAAAAGTCAGTCGACTGACGTGTAGCCTCACCCCGCACGTACACATGCACGCACGCAAGACACGCACGCATGTAGGCGTGCAACACTGACACATACACATGCACGCATGCTGGCGTGCAACACTGACACGTACACATGCACTCACGAACACACGCACGTACTCACCCATGCATGCAACACTGAAACGTACCCTTGCACGCACGCAACACTCGCATGCCTGCATGCACACAGCACACGACGCAAGACACATGCTCAACCTATACGTGCATGCACCCTTTGTTAAGGACATGGATTGTTACGGGTATTAATCAATCTTATCTGTAATAAGCAGAACATTGATGTTTGCAGCGGTCTTTATGAATCACGACGTATTGAACGGGCTATCAACATAGTAGGCATATCTACATGAAAAAGATGACGTCACACTCAATGAACAATCATCGGTTTATGAAATGCCCGCTTCTGACCGCCCTGGCCCACCAAAGGTTCCTCTGCTGTGTGCTGCCTGCGTTGGGTCACTGACATGCAGGCCGTGCACCCAAAGAGCCCACACGTCAGTGGAAGAACGGTGCGGTGTCCTAGGTCAGAGTCGAGGGCGCCACTCACGGCACGCCCGGCTGAACACGCCTCCGTGCCGCATTCAAATACCTCCATGAAACCCGCCCGTGTGGAAGCCGAGAAACTCACTCTGGACACACGTCCGTTCATGACCGGGCCGGCGTTAAACGCAACGCCGGCCGAGCTCCTCCCGCCCGCCGTC
Source organism: Triticum aestivum (assembly GCF_018294505.1). Lineage (NCBI taxonomy): Eukaryota > Viridiplantae > Streptophyta > Magnoliopsida > Poales > Poaceae > Triticum > Triticum aestivum. The sequence continues at coordinate 374,063,577 of NC_057796.1, read as the reverse complement.
TATTTAATCTCCTATTTAAACGAGGCCAAACGCCGGCCAAGAATCGCACACCTGCGTCGCTCCCCTATCTCCTCCACCATTTTGTCCACTCGTACAATGGCTTACGAAGAGTAGTTATTCCGCATCCAAGCCGGCTGGGTAGCCCGCCGGATACGAGCTATGCAGCTCGCTAATCCACCTCCCTCCCCTCGCCCGACGGAGCCAGTTGCCGCCCCAAGCCGGCGCGCGGTTCAGCAACTCGCCACTCCAGGCCAGCTCGACGAGGAGCGGCGCACGGGCGTCGTTGCTGCCGTCCACGCCGCCGCCTCGTACCGCGTCTCTCGTTTCTGTGGCCGAGACTCCCATGTCGGGGGCCGCGCCATGCAAGCAGCGACAGAAGCCGGGTGCGCGGAGAGGGACGAGTCGGTGGCCAGCGCCTCCACGTCCGCCGCCATCATCGAGGAGAAGTAGAACACGGGAGGCCGCCGCTGCTTGGGTCCCATGAAGGCCACCGCAGAGGCGATGCCGGCGTACACAGCAGGTGTCTTGCCGGATCCTTTTGTTGCGAGGACCTTCATCGACCCCGCATGGGCTCCACAGAAGAGGGGAATGTTAGGATGAACTCGAGTCGGTGCCGGCCATGGCGAAGTAGTGGCCGGTGATGAACTTGAACCGGTGCCGGCCACCATCATCTTCGGCACCAGCCAATGATATCAGTTGGGCAGTGGGGAAGCGAGCCGTCCTTTGCGCTGAAGCATATACCTCCGGGGCTCCCGGCAGTCCGATGATCGTGCTGCCGGACATGAGGAACACAAATCGATCGGCGGGCGACCATTTAGGCCAGGTATTATATACCTGTGCTGTCCAGAACTAGCACCGCGTAGTTCATTTGAATGTAATGAAAGTCGTCATGTTTGTATGAAAATCCGGTATTTTATATGATTTCCGTCGTTGTTTATATGAAATATCAGTTTGTCTACGTGTTTGCGTGAATTTCGTCCGGTTGGTTGAGTTGCTGTCATAATGTGTGCGGCTACGGTTGGATGGCGTAATTTGCGGGTCGCCGGTCGGTCTGCGGGCGGCTCAGGCGGCGTTGTGGGACAAAAAAACACAGCTCGTGCGAGCTCGTCTCCAACGTGCGCGCTGGAGGATGCATGACAGCATGAGCACCCGAGCCATTCCTCGTTCATCGGTGGCAAAGGCACCGGTGGACAAAAGGGTCGCCAATATTTTGGCTACCCCGGGCAAGATCCAAACAGCCCCTCCCAACAGATTCAAATCCCTCGTTCGCCGTGGAATTTTGCCATGTGTTGTTTTCATGGACTAGCAAGATGCCCGTGCATTGCATGGAACATCAAGATGCATTTTTTTTACAAACTCCCGCATGCATGCAAGGGATAATTAATGTCCTCCTTTGCTAGTACCACGAGGCAAACACCATTAATATTGCATCGATTAGTGTTAGTGGCCTTGTATATCTGCAAATTGTAATTTTGATAGTGGCCCCTTGTATATAAAAATGGAGGGAGAAAGATGAGAGATAAGGTGAGGAGGAGTGGGGCGTGGTGGTGACTGGTGGTCGGACTGGGCGGAGGCATGGGGATGGACGGCGCATTATGTCTAGGTTTGTATCTCTCTCACACACACCCACGTAGGTGGGGGACGTGCACGAAGAGAAGAGGTGCACGCACGGCACACGTACTCCCGTCTCTTTCCCAACCACACCCGCGCGGGTACACGGTGGAGCTCATTTCTGTACGAAAAACGCAGCCCACGTGGTAATTTGGCACGTGTACTGGTTGTCCACTTGGTGGAGGGAGGATCGTCTACCACGGGTGAACAAACAAATTGCGACTTGACGCGTTATGTTAAATTAAAAAAAAGAGGCAAACCATGTGGGGCCTACCTTAGATGCAAGGCTCTATACACTGGAGTACTTTTGATGTGTCCCGTCAACTCGCAGAACGAGGAGAAGCTTGCTTAGTACGCCGTCTCCCCCGCCCACGGGCGTGGTGGCTCGCAGGATGAGGTGAAGCTTTCTTACGAGTAGTACTACTACTACTACTACTATACGCCTTTACGCCCGCTCCCTCGCCCACGCGCGCGATGGCTCGCAGCACGAGGAGAAAATTTTACTACTCCCTCCGTTTACTCCTCGTCCCTACTACGTACTTTGGTTAGTACTCCCTCCCTTTACTTATACAAGGTCACTATAAAAAATACATTTTGCATCTATACAAGGCCACAAATAGTAATCGAGACAGAAGTTACTACTCCCTCCTTTCCAGTTTATGGCTCAATTTCAAAATCTCTCCAACCAAGGTAGACGGTGAGTGGTCGAATTAATTTCGTAGTTTGCACAAGTAATTAGTACGCTCGTTTTTCTCAAGAAGTTATGTTTACCGAGACATTAATTAGAACGAGTGCATGAATGACCACTAAATTTCCATGAACTTGTACATGCATTGGTTAGTTTCCTCTTGACACTGCTTGCGTCGGGTGATCTAACACACCTCGAAATCCAACATGTAATGGTACTACTACTAGTATAGTAGAATTGAGACTTATCAAACGGAAAAACGAATGTTTTTTAGATGAGCCCTATAAACCCTAGTGGGTACGTACTCCGTAAAAACAGATTTTTCCAAAACTAAGTCGCTCCCTTTCATGAATTCTGTAGTATACTCCTCCGTCGACGCTCCCTTTCATGAATTCTGTACTTCCTGTCGCCGACATGTGGGACATATAGCAACCGGGTCGACGTGTCAAGCACCAAATAACAGTGCAGAACAGCAGGGGGGACGCACCCCACTCGTACCGGCCCAGTAGTAGTAATGAGCAATGAGACGTCAAATCACAATGCCGCACCTTCCCAGACGGACGAAGCAACCATTATTTCACACTTCGGTTCGCCATCATCTCAAACCACGTAGTATTGCTTCTGCCTCAAGACGGACACGCATCGCCTTGGTACATCATGACACGTCGGACCGCATGACAGGCCATGCTCCCCCGCCGATCGCTCGGTAAAATCACCTCATTTTTACTATACTTCCTCCGTATCGGTTTACTACATGGCATGCACGTCGTTCTAGGTTGAGAATTTAACTAGCTATATATGTGATGAACAGTACTTTAGCCTTTTAAAAAATGTATACTTTTGTACAGTAGTACTATCGATGGATTGCGCCATGGAGCAAAAATTGAAATTAAAAAAAGGTGGCACATATAGAGAGCGCTCGTCGCCAAATTATGCATATAGTACTATTAAAAAAGCTAGTACGCGCTTAATTGGGGTGCTAAATTCTATTAAAGAAATACTAGTAGTATGTACATACTGAAGAGTTAAAGTAACGAGAAGAAACATAACATAGTTCTGCTGGGGGCTCAGCACAACACACCCCTCAAATTAAACTAAGCACACCTGAAATTAAACTATGCAACTAATCCGGTAGACACTGCATTAGAAGTTTAGAACCACCATGAGCAACGACACTGCCACCTTACTCGGAGTACTCGTCCACGTCCTCAACTTCGTCCTTGTCCCTCTTCCTCTTGGCCGATACTTCTTTGCTTGAACCGCACACTTGGCTGTTGCTCTTCATCCAACCCTTGTAGATATTAAAACAAAGGTAGCCATCCATTGCAGCGTAGTGGATGTGGTCTATATCTAGTACATTCCGCTGCCATGCATGACGATGAAAAGTGTAATGAGGTTTCTCCAGTTTACGGTACGAAGGATGAACCATGGCTCCTGCCAGGGTCAGCATTGAAGGCTAACGAGAGGGCACCAGCCAATTCTTCTGGAGGTCGAAGGGGTTGCCTACAACGAGGCCTATCCGACCCGGGACTTCTTTGTCGTTCTTAAAGTCTACAGTAACGAATTTCACTGTTTTGTCCTTGAGGAAGTTCTTAAAATCCTGGCACTCAACGTCGGCATGGCATATGTGGTAGACCAAGCAAACGTTATGTACGCAAACCTGGATCACGGCGGGCTTCTTCCTCTCTTCATCCTTTAGATCCTTCTCTCGTCCCAGGAATGTGGTGTACTCAACATCTAGCCCAGCAACCCACTCATCATCTGAGTTTTCGAACATGCGTCTGAAGCGAGAAAGGCATCCTTTCACTGTCGCGGAAGAACGGGTGTAGATGACGTCGAACTCATCGCCGGTGATGGTTCTAACCTTGTACTCACCGCTGATCATGGAGATTTGGGACGCCATGGATTTGGGAGGAGGGTTAGGATTAGTGGAACTGTCGTAATGTGAATGGACGGGACGACTAGGAGTGAACCGCCGTAGTATTGAAGGACGTGCGGGGACGAGTAGGAGTGAACTGCCAGCGTGCGAACGGCAGGGTAGTGGCTTTCCATTCTCCCATGATATGGGCTTCTGAGAGCCCCTGGATCTGAGATCGAACGGTTGCATGGCGTGTTTCTAGACCTATGGGTGAATATCCTATCATGGAGGGTTATTCTGCAAATTTTCAGCAACTTAGCATGCGATCGTTTGATCTCAGATCCAAGGGCTGCCAGCAGCCCGTATCATGGTCGCGCCTACCACGATCGTCGCGTCGCTCGCGCGGTCGCGCCCTTGGAGATTTAACACGGTGCGTTAGGCTATCTGATGTTGGCATGTCATACATAGTCATCACTTACTCATACTACAACAAGCTTGGCTATAAGGTTGGCTATAAGTGTTTTTTTTACTCCTCTCTATCTCTTTCTTCGTACTCCCTCCGTCCCATAATATAAGAACGTTTTTGACACTAGTGTAGTGCCAAAAACATTCTTATATTATGGGATACAGGGAGTACTAGTATTTATTGCATTTGCCAAGGAGTGACCTCTTCCAATGAAATGGTGTTGCTAAGTTTGCTTCATTTAATTAGCTATAGACTCAAAATTGTCTTTTCACCTAGGTACACGCGCTTAGCACCGTTTCTTCCTTGGGTAACCAAACTAGTCTCTCTCTCTTCTTGATTAATTGCCACATCAGACTTTATGCCTATGTGGCAAGCTTAAGCACCTGTAGGAGCAAGTAAAAGTAAGTACAATAGTGCGCTTTACATGGCATTTTTGCATATGTGGAGGAAAGAGAGGCAAGGAAAAAGTGGAGAAGTGGGCTCTCATGCAAGAGCCAGCCTCTACTACATGGCGGAGCATTGGGAGAGGCACCTGTATGGAGGTGGTCAGGAATCGGGAGACTCACGCCGGTCGTAGCGCCACAGTTAAAATGATAATGGCAAGTCAAATCACGGGGCCCCACCTGTCCATCAGTAACTCGCTGTCAAATCACACAGCCCTATGTTTGCAGCAGCCTACTCCCTCTTCTTCTCGCATCTCTGTCGAACCGACTAGGCGGAACTGCCCTGCCTACCACGCAGGAAAAGCCCCGCCCTCGACTTTTAAATACAACTACATCCACTTAAGAATCCAATGATATATTTTTTGTGACATAGTAACTCATATTTAGTTAGTCAAATGGATGACCTAGAACTACGTGCAGGCCCTATAAACTGAGACGCCTAAAAATAAAAAAACGAGACGGAGAGGGTAGTTCAGCACGTATCTTTTTAGATCAATATAGTCGGGATTCACCAAGGAGCAAAACCAAGTGGTAGGCTGCTCCTGTCGTGTTGGCGTAGCAACTCAAGCAGGGTCAGTCCGCACACGAAATGGCGACACACTTAACAGGACCCCTTTGGCCGACATGTGGCTCATCCACCGTCTTGTTCCACGTGCGATGCACCAAATTACAATTCGGAGCAGCGGTTGGAATTGGAGGCACCCCGGTCGTAGCGCCGCAGTAGTAGAAAATGAGCAATGAGGGGTCAAATCACAAAGCCCCACCTTTCCCGCATTAAGCTGGACGGACGAAGCAACCATCATTTCACTCTAGGGCGCAAGAGCATAAAGAAAAGAGAAAACAATGATGCGTGCGGCAGCTACCTAGGGCACCCTAGGGTAGGGGTCTCCACTACAGATCCTTTTTTTTAAAGAGCCTCCACTACAAATCGGCTTCTCCCTCGTCCTCTTGAAGAAAACCGATGATGAGTGCGGCGGTAGGGTTTGTAGGAGTACTACGGCGTGCGGGGCCACGTCGTAGTAAACGGGTTCGAGTCGACGCCTTAAATATGTGTGGCCCGCTTGGTTTTACAGGAACGAGGCAGCATTTTGGGTTCGGGGACTAGTGGAGATATAGTACGTACAAAAAATTGTGGACGTAGGTTCGACCGAAAGGCAATGATGCATGGGCCCTGCATTTTGATATACCCGGGGCCGCGTGAAATTTGCTACTCTACTCAAAACTAGTAAGGTACACATGTATTGAACGCATGAGATTTCGAAACCAAATTACGAATAAATACACACTATAGCATGTAAAGCTTTGAGTCATATATGCATGATGTAGATGTTCGTTTAGTTCTTATAGTTCATCTCATTCAAAATCAATTAGTTTTATAAAAATGTTAAGATTCATGGGGTTGTGCATTGTAAATCATAAAGTAAAAAACAAATAATGGCAATTCATTTAGAAAAAAATAATCAATTATGATACAGAAGATTCTAGAACAAAGGAGAAGTGCTTGCGTTTTGAGGTTTGTGCATTATGCTTAAGTTCAACCATGGAGTCTTCTAAATTCTACATGTGGCAGATCTGGTGGAATGTTGATGATATCCAACGGCCAGTAGTGCTCGGATTTTCCTATCTCTGCACTGTCGGGTTAGCTTCATGCAGCGACCATCTTTCAAAGTTATTGGCACACTATACAGTTCTTGTGCCATAGTTGCATGTTTTGGAAAAAAGCTACTAGTGGGTTGTACTATCTATTTAGGAATAGCAGATGTATACATGGAAGTTGTAGGGAAAGAGATGACATGGAGCATCTCAATTCCTATGAGTAGGGATTGGAAAAGAGATGTCATTTGGTTGACATCATAGGAACTTTTCTATTGAATCTAGAGATGACATGTATCTCAATTCCTATGAGGAGGGATTAGAAAAGAGATGTAATTTGGTTCATATCATAGGAACTTTTCTATTGAATATACGCTAATGTTTATTTTCCTTTGAAATTAAGGGAGTATAGGAATCCATTCATATGAACCAAGTGGCTCTAAAGCTATAGAAATGATATCATGTTTATTTCCTTTGAAATGTGGAGTATATGAATGTATTCCTATGAACCAATTGGCTCTAAAGGAAAAAATCCTATAAAAATCATATCATATAGAGTTCCTATGATATTCCTCGACACTAAAGGATGCTTGAAATTGCTGTGGGTGATACGATGGTCTTTCTTTGTAGACTCCTCACCCATCTTTATAGTTACCTCTCGAAGATGAATGAAATGATATATACATGGTATTCTACATGTGCAATTTGGTACACGAAAACTCGGTAAAAGTTTGCGAGGTTCGAATTTTCAATAAAGCTATATGCACTGCATTTCGGAACGGAGGGAGCATACGGCAGTTGCTAACACTCACGTGGAAGATTTTTGTGTAGGAGGAGTGGCTGTTCTGTTAAATGACATGGCAAAACTGACACTGTCGGATGCCGATCTAACGGTTCTTACGGCGTTCGTCAGGAAAAGGCTTGTGGCGAACGTTTGTCGGATAATGACTTACGGACACATGCATTGCATTGATACGTGCCCCCCTCTCTCTCACGCACATGCACCCTCACGAGTCACGACTCTCCCAAGTCCTCTCGCAGACTCGCACGTCGCACCCACCGTCTATCTGCACGTAGACGTCACGCACATATGTGCTCTTCGTATTTGTATTATCTGTCACTGTTTAAATAACCGTATTTCGTATTTGCGCAAATAGGGATGTCTGTCTCCGTATCATTTCTATCCGCACAATCAAAAGCACACACCTCAGTTTTAGTACAACTGCGCAAAATGAGATGGCTATCCCTCGTTGTCGTCGTCTAACCTCCCGTCTTCAAGGTATCCCTACATTGGTACTAGTAACTAAGGTAGAATGACCAACGCAATCTAAAAGAAGCTGATTCATACATTTTACTTCCTGATTGCAGTGCAGGGACGAGCGAAAACAACTGCATCCTAGTCTGGAATGCACTTTCTACCAGTTCATCCATGGACCGAGGACTAGCTGGCACGGCTGCACGGCGGTTTTTTGGACAGGTGCGCGGACAAGAGGCATTGTGGTCTGCTTATTTCTACAAATAGCGGTGCTTAAATTTAGTGGAATGCACAAGCATTTCAGCTGGTCAGTACACTGCATGGTTCAGTTCAGCATTCCAGCTGAGACCACAATTATAATTGGTTATTCTGGAATGAGAGAACCTAACCCTGAATGGTGGCAACAAGAAAAAACCACAGTGAACTCCAGGAAATTTAAGCCTGCTGGGAGGCCCTTTGCTCAGAGAAGACTTGCTTGTTTTTTCCTGATTTGTAAACCTTCTCACAACTTTGTCTTTTGTTGTGAACTAGTATATGTTTGTTATGTTCTATGAATCATTGAGATGTATAAAATTGCTTAACTTATGCTTTTCAAGTTTTTTATGAAGACGAGTTTAATGTGAGTGTTCCACATGAGCGCTGGACTAGCGTGTGAACGTTTGGAATGTATTACATTGTGTCCTCAATTAACTGCATGAACCACTGTAACAAGATACATAGTTGATTATATGTCAGACAGCAGATTGTTGATTGTTAGCTGGTCGATAGCCTAGTTTTGAAGCGAGCTGAGCCAATGTGCCGTGTTTTGCACAACTGCTTACAAGTGGGGTAGCACCAACAGTGTTTACAAGTACTTATGTATACGTCGGCGCACGGTTCTCGAACGAGTGCTCTATTTCATCAAAACACACACTGCTCGTATGATAAACCGTGACAACTTATGTCTTACCATGCCATATTCATAAAAAAACTAGTGAGGACGCATCTGTTTCGGCAACAATTACGATGGTTCTCACATGATTCACGGGCACACAAAAGTAGCAGCAGTTCCCATAGACGGATTCAAACAGAGTACTAGCCCCAGAGGGGTTGATAACAGGCAAGGTTCGGATAATTAGACACAATCCAAACTACTATTAAACACTAGCTGGGGCAACTATTTCATGCCTCGATCTAATTTGGATTGGACACAAGACGGACCTTGCTATGAACATCATCGAGCACGTCCCGCAGCAGCTCAATCCTGTGAACCTTCATGAAGACAACCTTGTGGCCTTGCCACTGATAAACTTGTTTGTGGAGGCATGCCACGTCATCTTCCTGCGTAAGCTTGACAAGAACAGTATGCCTCACAAACGAAGGAGTAGCTTTGAACTTCTTGTGCTTCAGTACACCCTGGACAACACGCCTGACAACAGTGAGGCTGGAATACAACTCTTCATTGGTATAACCGCAAATGGCTTCCAGGATCCAAAAGCCTAAGAACTCTGTTTTCCCAGTGCGTATATTCAGGTCGTCCGCCTCATAGCGAGTGACATGTACAACCACACAATCCTTGTCTGCATCAGGGCTCTAATTGAAACAGAAACAAATTCTGAATTACTTTTCAGTATAAGAAACACAAGTTATTTAAACCACTATGTATAGCATGGCATCGAAGCTAATAAAATTTTGCATTATTAATCACCACATACTTCCTTTTCTAAAATAATCACCACATACTTAGATGAAAAACCACAATCGAGACCGGCAAAGAAGGAAATCACCTTGGGCAGCTCAGCGGGGGGGACACATCCTCGAAGGGGGAAAACTGCTCCTGCAGTGCCACGGGGGTTGTAACCTCAAACGGGGCGTTGAGCATCTCAGTAGTGGCCGTGAGCGTATCTGGGGTCAGCTCGATGGTTGCCTCCATCTTCTTGGAGCTCTCTGTCTCATGGGGATCAACCTCCCGCGTCTGCTCCAATATCGGCAGATCTTTGCCTGGTTCTCCTTGGTCCATCATGAAACTGACGAATACTAGGAGACCACTGAAAGGAAAACACAATCGCAATGACAATGAAACAAAAAAGAGAGTGAGGATCGGTTACTGCTTTGCAAAAGTTCTTTTTTTTCTCTGAACGAAAATATACTAACATCACGGATCCGCTTACCTTCCCTTCGTTCGGAGAGAAGAACAGTGGCAGATGCGAGTGTTGCCTTTCTTGAAGACGGTGAGGGAGAAGGGGATTCAGCGAAGAGTGAAATGATGGTTGCTTCGTCCGTCAAACTTAGACTGCGGGGAGGTGGGGTTTTGTGATACGACGGCTCGTTACTGCCGCGCTACGACCGGGGTGACTCTCCGCCTGCATACTGCCTTCTAATTTGGTGGATGGCATTTGGGCCCGCGCGCTGCATGGCCCGCATGTCGGTGAACAAAAGTATAACGGCATTCAGTAGAGGGAGACGTTTCAATGACCTAGGAGGAGCCAGAAGCGGTAGAGTGTCTCCACTGTACTAGTAGTAATTGTTTTTCTGGGTAGCTGTAGAGTGTCTCCACTGTACTAGTAGTAATTGTTTCTCTGGTCCCAAGACAAAACAGCCCATCCACACTAGTAAATAGTAAAATCAATTCAAAAGCCCATCCACACTGGGTGCTCTTCTTCCTCCTCGCTCCCACCCACCTCACGTCAGCTCGCTCCACTCGTACCCCCAAATTCCTCACCTCACTCCTATAGAAAACCCCAGCTCCCCTTCTTCCTCACTCCTACAGAAAACCCCCAGCTCCCCTTGTTCTTCGCTCGCACTACAACTAGGCTCGTCATTCGTTACTCTGCTCAAATGCGTGAGCGCGACGCGACGCCTCGAGGAAAATGGAGTCGGCTGACCCCAGCGCCAACAAGATGAGGCTCCCGCCAGTGGCGACGCCTGTTGTAGATCCCGCACCCGGCAGCGCGGGGAGAAGCAGCAACCCCGCCCCCACCGGATCCCAGGAACCCGTAGAATCTCGGGTGGACCGCATCAGCGATCTCCCGGACGCCGTCCTTGGGGAGATCATCTCGCTTCTCCCCACCAAGGATTGCTGCCGCACCCAAGTCCTCTCAATTCGGTGGCGCCCTCTATGGCGCGCCGTGCCCCTTAATCTCAACTGTCGTCAGCTATCTCTCTTCAATGATTTTGAAATCCCCAGAGCCATCATCTCCTCCCACCAGGGCTCCGTTCAAAGCCTCTGCATCCCGTCATGCTACCTGAGCAAGCATACCATGCCCTGCACGGTGGACGCCTGGTTGAAATCCGCTGAATTCACAGAACTACAACTGCTTGAGTTCTACTATTCCCCTGGAAATCACATACCACATACCGAACGCCATGAACTTGTGCCCTCAGCACCGATGTACATCTCGCGGTTTTCGTCCTCTCTCCACACCGCCACCTTTGCGCTGTGCTACCTACCAGACAATCTGGTACTAAACCTCCGACTCCCATTTCTCAAGAAACTTTCACTTGTGCGGGTTCGTATATCGGAGGCCTCAATGCACAGCATCATCCACTCCAGTTGCCCTGCGCTGGAGTGCTTGGTGCTTGTTTTCACAGTTAGAATCGGTTGTCTCCAAATAAAGTCGCCTAACCTTGTAAGAATTGGAATTTCTTTTGACGGAAGGTAGCTCATCATCCAAGATGCCCCTTCACTTCAAAGGTTGATCCTTGATTCTAGTTATTCACCGTTGCAAATAACCGTCCTCTCTGCGCCTAAACTGGAGACCTTGGGTGTAATACATGATCTATGTGCTCATTTCAATATGGTGTTTGGCTCCACAGTTCTTCAGGTACTTTATATTATCATCTACACTTGTAACCATAAGCTACATTTTAAATTTCTGCGCATAATTTATATATCATCTTGGAGTACACATTTTGTACTAATATTATGTTCTATGCTCAATGAAGAGTTTCTCCATGGATGGCCTATCAATGGTGATGGATTCTGTCAAGATCTTATATATCCAAATGAATAGTTTTGATCTGAACAAGATTATTGGCTCGCTGCAATGCTTTCCATGTCTGGAGAAGTTGTATATAAAGGTGATAATTTCACGCACATTGGAAGCCCGCATATAGTGTACTAGAATTAACCGTTCAGCTGTTGCTCTTTCGACACTCTTCTTTTAGACCTTAACTGTTTTCAATCTTCATGTCTATTTAGGCAACAGGACGGGGTAAGAAAGTTATAACCAATTGGTGGATTCATAAGCATCGGGATTTTCTCACTTCTCATGAGATTCGATTGAAGACAATAACACTAGAACGATATGTAGCCAACCGTGCAAACACAAGATTTGTCACATTCTTCCTGCTGAATGCGAGGTTACTATTGTCCATCAGGCTTAAGTTTATCAGCAGCATGGTTTTGACGGATGGGTATGTCGAAGAGCAAAAAAAGGAGTTTCAGGTGGGCAAAAGTGCTTCTGAACGTGCCGGGCTTCTACTTACAACATATTGTGGTCATAATCCAGTAAATTTTACGACCCAGGATGTTCATTCTATGGACCTGACCAATCCATTTGACTGTGACTACCGAAAACAGTGCTGGAGTTAGATGTTGTTGCCCTTTTCAATCTAGTTTTTTTGTAAACCTGATGAACAATTAACCCTCGTGCTTTTGTACAGTTTGTAAGCTGGACTTAGATGTTCCTGCCCTTTTCAACTCGGCTGTGACTGTCATATTTTCTTTGAAACAAGGCAAATGGCTTGCCATTCGTTTAATCTAGAGTGAAATATTGTAACAAATCCCAACCAAGGGAAATAACATCACTCTCGCCGGCTGCTTGAGCTCACTGTGCATTACAGAAGCCAAGTGATTAGCCCCCACCAGCATCCACAAACTTATTTCGAACTAGCACATTAAATGGGCTGTAAATTTTCATAGGAAAGGCTACATGACCGTCACAGATTTGGATTCTGACATTTGGGACCCGCGAGGAAATAGCCTATCCAAGGTGGTGTCGACTTACTAGCTAGTCAACAAACGATTCTGCCTACCAGCCGTTGGATTGACATCCAACATATGTCGTGTATCTTCTATTTCTTGTCTTCTTCTTCCTCCAGCCGCCCAAACCAAACCACCCCGTCGGCTCCGCCTGCTCCCGCCTCCCATGGCTGGCTGCGCCTCCGCCGCCCTACCGTACGTACCCTCCAACGTTGGCCAGTCCCTCCCTCTATTCCCCCACACGTCCAATTATGCTCCGGCGACGTCAGCCCCAACACGCACCCGCGCCCGAACCAGTCAACCCTCGTACTCCCCTCCGCCTGCGACTGGACCGGCGCATCTTCAATGGCTCATGTTTGTTCCGTCCGAGGCCTCGCCGTCGTCCTCCGCCTTGCGGCCTTGGTTCGCTCGCCGTGCGCGGTGCGCCGCCCTCTTGCGTTGTCAACGTCGTCAACAGCCGGGAGGAACAAGGAGATGACTGTACGTGGAGAGGATGACAGTAGGGACCCACCAGCGTCATGGCAGTACGCAAGCAAGTGCCTCTATAGTACAAGCCCAAAAATATGGTTCCTCCTAATGGTTCGACATCTGGGGCTCACGCCATTGTCAACGTAGTCAATAAACGAGAGAATTACTCTACGAGCGGCTGACACCAGGGACCCAGCAAGTCGCGCAGAGCGATGGATCAGGGTAACAACGGGGCTGTGCGGGGGCTGTGGCCCGTCTAGCCAGGGTTTTATTTATGTTTACCACATCATGGGCCCAGTTGTGTTTTTTTCTTGCTGAAAATGGCTAGCCCAGTTCTATTTTTTTTAAGAAATACCCAAACAAGGCCTACTTGCTTTATCGGCCCTGCTAGGCTGCAAATCTTTCAAGACGAGGAGAGTTCCATTCGGTTTGCCCAGAAATGGGCTGTACATTTTTAAAACAAATCAAACCGGGAATTAGTTTCAAAATTTTTTCATTACAAGATCTTAAATTCCATTGATTTTTATGCGTGGACAATTATTTGGATTTTATATTTATATAAATTATTTTTCAAAATAGTTTGAATGTGAATCGATATTTCTGGATTAAAAACAGTTGACCGCACCGAAATATGCAAAATTTCGTATAGTTTTTAACCGTGGCCACAATATGGGGTGTAATGCTAACAAAAAGAAGATGGGCTCCAAAAAAATTCTTAAGAATTAGCAAATGGGTTGTACATTATTAGAAATAATGGTAGATGGGTTGTATGCTGTTTTCCATAGATTTGAGGCTGACTTGTGCGCCTACTACAGGTTGACGCGTATGCTTTCATTAAAAAAAGGTTGACGCACACGCAACGCCCTGTCAACTTAGTCAACACACAAGAGCAGTGACTGTTGGATGTCCATCCAACGGCTGTCGTGCTTCTTCAATCTCTGCTCTTCATGCTCCAGCCGCTCAAACAAGCGCCGGCGGGACTGCCTGCTCCCTCCTCCCGCGGCCGGCTATGCTGCCGCGTAGGCCTCATCGCCCCATCGTACTCCCATCGCTGGCCTAGCCATCCCTCTACTCACCCACACATGCTGTTATTCTCCGGCGACGGCAGACGAACTAGTAAACCCTCGTACTCCTCCGCGTGGGAAACAACTGCCGAGTATTCCCTGGCTCCGTGTCGTTCCCTTCCTAGGCCTCGCCGTCGTCCACCGCCCTGGTGCTCTCGGCGCGGCCTGGTCAACGTGGTCAATGAACGACATCCATCGGAAGTGGACTGTACGTGGAGAGGCTGACAGCTGGGTCCACGGCCGCACGCAAGGAAATGCCTCCTTATTACGTGCAAAATAATGATTCCTCCACCTGACAGCTAGGACCCACAGGAAGGGCCTCTGTATTTCGCGAAAAAAATGTTCCCCCCGCTGACAGGTCGGACCCACTAGCTATATCTTCGCACGCAAGGAAGTGCCTCCTTATTACACCCAAAAAATGAATACCCCCTGCTAGCTGGGACCCACCATATTGTTGGGCTAACTTGTGGGCCTACTAAGTTGACGGGGACGGAGGGCTTTGTCAACTTAGTCAATACTCCAGTGACCGTATGATGTCCATCCAACGGCCATAGTGCTTCTTCAACGTCTGGTCTTCTTGCTCCAGCCGCCCAAAGCAGCGCCGGTCGTGTCGCCTGCTCCTGCCTCCCGTGGCCGGCTGTGCTACCGCGGAGGCCTCACCGCCCCCATACTACTCCCACCACTGGCCAGGCCATCCCTCCACTCACCCACACCCCCTGTTATTCTACGGCGACGGCAGCCTCACACCGCAGCCGAACCAGTGAACGCTAGTACTCCTCTCCGCGTGGGCATCCACTACCGCGTCTTGCCCGGCTCCGCGTTGTCCCCTTCATAGGCCTCGCCGTCGTCCACCTCCGTGGTGCTCTCAGCGCGGTGTGGTCAATGTGGTCAACGACCGACTTCCATCGGAAGAGTACTGTACGTGGAGAGGCTGACAGCTGGGTCCACGGCAGCCGCAAGGAAGTGCCTCCTTATTACGCGGAAAATAATTATTCCTCCACCTGACAGCGGGGACCCACCAGACGGGCCACCAGTATTTTGCAAAAAATCATTTCCCCCTGACTACTGGGACCCACTGGACGGGCCATCGTATTTCGCAAAAAAAATGTTCCCCCCGCTGTCAGCTCGGACCCACCGGAAGTGCCTCCTTATTACGCACAAAAAAAGAATACTCCCCCGGCTAGCTGGGACCCACCTTGGTGGGAGGCTGACTTGTGGGCCTACTAAATTGATGGGGACGAAGGGCTTTGTCAACTTAGTCAATATGAACGATTCTAGCTCCAGTGACCGTACGATGTCCATCCAACGGCCGTAGTGCTTCTTCGACCTCTGGTCTTCTTGCTCCAGCCGCCCAAAGCAGCGCCGGTCGTGCCGCATGCTCCTGCCTCCCGTGGCCGGCTGTGCTGCCGAAGAGGCCTCACCGCCCCCTACTATTCCCACCGCTGGCCAGGCCCTAAGGCGATGGCAGCCTCACACCGCAGCCAAACCAGTGAACCCTCGTACTCCTCTCCGCGCGGGCTTCCACTGCCGCGTCTTCCCCGGCTCCGCGTAGTCCCCTTCCTAGGCCTTGCCGTCGTCCACCGCCGTGGTGCTCTCCACGCGGCGTGGTCAACGTGGTCAAGGAACGACTTCCATCGGAAGAGTACTATACGTGGAGAGGCTGACAGCTGGGTCCACGGCCACAGCCCAGTTTTTTTGTGATTTGCCAAGTAAGTCGATTTGTCAGGCCTGTTGGGCTACAAATCTTTCAAGACGAGGAGAGCTTTCATTCGGCTGGCCGAGAAAATGGCCCATCAGTAATGAGAAATGGGCTGTACATTTTGAAAACACATCAAACCGGCAATTAGTTTCAAATATCTTTTTTTTCATTTCAAGATTTTTAAATTACATTAATTTTTATGCCTGGAGAATTTGTTGGATTTTATATTGATATACATTTATTTTTAAAATCAGTTTGAATGTGAGTCAAAATTTTGGGCATAAAAACAGTTCGAACCGCACCGAAATATGCAAAATTTCGTATAATTTTTTAACCGTGGCCACAATATGGGCTGTAATGCTAACAAAAAGAATATGGGCTCCAAAAAAACCTTAAGAATTAGCAAATGGGCTGTAAATTATTAGGAATAATGGCAGATGGGCCGTATGCTGTTTTCCACATATTTGAGGCTTTCCTAAAAAAAGGTTGACGCACAAGCACTGACTGTTGCATGTCCATCCAACGGCCGTCGTGCTTCTTCAATCTCTGCTCTTCCTGCTCCAGCCGCTCAAAAAAGCGTCGGCGGGACTGCCTGCTCCCTCCTCCCCGCGGCCGGCTGTGCTGCCGCGCAGGCCTCACCGCCCCACCGTACTCCCATCGCTGGCCTAGCCATCCCTCTACTCACCCACACCTGCTGTTATTCTCCGGCGACGGCAGACGAACCAGTAAACCCTCGTACAGTCGTACTCCCCTCCGCGTGGGAAACAACTGCCGAGTCTTCCCTGCCTCCGTGTCGTCCCCTTCCTAGGCCTCGCCGTCGTCCACCGCCGTGGTGCTCTCGGCGCAGCGTGGTCAATGTGGTCAACGACCGACTTCCATCGGAAGAGTACTGTGCGTGGAGACGCTGACAGCTGGGTCCACGGCCGCAGCAAGGAAGTGCCTCCTTATTACGCGCAAAATAATTATTCCTCCACCTGACAGCGGGGACCCACCAGACGGGCCACCATATTTCACAAAAAAAAACGTTTCCCCCCTGACTGCTGGGACCCACCAGCTACACCTTCGCACGCAAGGAAGTGCGTCCGGGCAAAAAAAACAAAACGATTCGCCCCCCTGACTGCTGGGACCCACCAGCTACATCTTCGCACGCAAGGAAGCGCCTGACAGTCGGGACCCACCTGGTCGAAGCGTACGTAGCGTTGTCATTCTGGTCGCGAACGTGTACGTACATATATACTGGTGGATGTAGAGGCGCGCACGTGTCGTAGTAGAGGCGCGCACGTAGCATGTACACGTATGTACAGTGGCCAGGGAGCAAGAAAGAAAATACGGCCACGTATGTGTACATACGGGCGGGGTCTCGAACGCCTACTCGCGCATACGTACGGCGAGGGCTCGTTGACATGGCTAGGTCGGAACGGAGAAACAGCGTCGTCGTCATGTTCATGGGGAGGCAACGGAATGCGTCGTGTTCATGGGGAGGCAACGAAATGCATCGTGTTCATCGGGAGGCAACGGAACGCGTGCGAGCCAACCGGCTGGGTCGGAACGGAATGCGTGGTCGTGTTCATCGGGAGGGCTTGGACGGAACAGGCGATGGAAACGAGGCCTGGCGTACCGCAGAACGGAGGAAACGGCCTTGTGTTCGACCGGCCACATTCGAAACGGGATCCTGTTCATCGGGAGGGGTCTGGCGTACCGCAAAACGGATGAAACATACCTCCTACGGTCGAAACGGGGGTCCTGTTGATCGGGAGGGGTGTGGCGTACCGCAAAATGGACGAAGCGGACCTCCTACGGTCGAAACGGGGGTCCTGTTGATCGGGAGGGGTGTGGCATACCGCAAAACGGACGAAACGGACCTCCTATGGTCGAAACGGGGGTCCTGTTCATCGGGAGGGGTGTGGCGTACCGCAAAACGGGACTCCACGGGATACTGTTCATCTCCACCGT
>NC_057796.1:374018534-374045114 GCF_018294505.1 Triticum aestivum | reverse complement strand
AGCCTCCACCGCGCTACTCCACCGGCTATTGTTCAACCACCCCTCCACGGGCACCCCTCCACCATCTACTGTTCATCCAGCCCTCCACACCACGGGGTCCTGTTCAACCACCCCTCCACGGGCACCCCTCCACCGTCTACTGTTCATCCAGCCCTCCACCACACCACGGGGTCCTGTTCATCCAGAGGCAACACCACCGCTCACTGTTCATCCAACCCCCCCCCCCACAACGCTCACTGTTCATCCCAGAGGCAGCATCGATCGGCTTCAGTTAGCAGCAGTAGCGAAGGAATCGCTCGATCGGGTTCAGTTAACAGCCATCGATCGATCGCTCGGGTTCAGTAACGCGTAGCCTGCTGTGCAATCGCTCGGGTTCAGTTAGAGCCCAACGCCTCGCTCGGGTTCAGTTAGAGCCAACGCCTCGCACACACGCGCGTACATGTACGAGAGAAACGCGCATCGCTCGACCCCCGACCTCCCACCGTAACCGGGAACTCCCCGAAATTTTCCTCCCCCTCACTTCTACCATGGTTTTTTCCGTCATGGACGGCCCAAAGAATGTCATGCAGCTGCGTCTTCGGCCCGCCCAGGACGAAAAGCCCATTTTCTGTCATGATTTTTTGTCATAGAAGTAGGACGAAAAGCATTGGAAACTTTGTAAGCATTGCCTTCATGTTCCGCTCATGAGGTATACATTCGGATGAAAGAAGTGACTTCCTCTAATTCATGTGCATTCGATGCAAGTTGCCGTAGTGAATTTGAGAAAGTTTGTTTTTTCCTCCTCTGGAATCATCCCAAGTTAGTCATGCACGTGCAAAGTGCTCTATGGTTTGATAGGTTGGCCGCCTCCACTCCATATCTGTTCCTAGCACACAAAGCCACTGATTGACTTGTTCGAGGAGAAGAAGTTCCTTCTTAAGAGCATGCCTTATGCAAGGACTTTGTTATCCTCGATGATGGTTCCCCTGAACTCGGTAGTGTTTTATTATAAGACTACTACGTGGTCATGCTTGTCTTGGACAACGTGTTCACATGTATGTAGCAAAACCAGCTCATGTTTTGGAGTCTGCTATCGTAGTTCACTCCCCGAGAATCTCGCAACGCCACCTCGTCGATTTGTGTTGCAAACTTTCATTTTTTTTCTAGACTTGATGAGTCTGGAATATCCTGACACCAACCAGATCTGAATCTCAGGCAGATATGATGATTGGAACATATTCCAAGAATTATAATATTGGCCTCTCTGTAACCGGTAAAGTGGATGTCGTGGCCAACACACCCAGCCGGAAGACCTATTATTGTAGTATCTTGATTGAGGAAGTTGGCCACCTCCCCATAAGGATTCCATAGGATTTACTTCCGTAGTTATTCCTTATGGATTCTTGCGCTCCCGAAGTCCAACCTTCTACTTGATGTTCAAGATACCAAACCATATCAAATGGGTTACGCTAGTACATCAAGGAGAACATTAGAAGCGGAGTGTTAAATGTCTCTCGGTCGATCATCCAAATTTTGTTTCCTTGGCCTCGCTGAGGTGAAATCTGAGAAGATGTTATCTTCCTTTGCATCTGCATCGTCCATCACTATTCATCATGGTAGTATGTTGTGTTGCCAGGATCCTTGACACGGATGTTGGTAGAACCTTGATGAATATGGAAATGCTCAAGTTCTTGAGAGCACGCGCAAGCACTAGGATATATCGTCGGCATTAATTGGGATCCGCTCTCAGTTTCTTCGATTATGCCATAACCTTTCAAACAGTGTAATCACTCTCTACTGTTGAGTTTCTCCCAGTTACGAGAATCATTCCCAGCATTAGCATTTTGTTCCTAGCTTGAACTACCATTGTGCCATTCAACCATGGACTACCCTTTTCGGTAATTTCTGGTCAGGACCATCTTCAAAAGTGGTCCTACCATGGGTCCCATCCATTTCCGATGATAAGCAAAAATCATCCATCGTGTTGCCTTCAACAAGGTAGTCCACATCATCCATTCTAGTCCAAGTATGTCATTCTTTCGAACTCCTTCAAATGATCGATTGTGATTGCCTTAGGCTGGTATAAAGAGTCTCAATGATCTCTATATCAAAAGTAATTCTTTTTCCACCTAAGGAAATAATTCTAAGAGTCACCTCTGCTAAGGTGACCCATTATGGAATCATGGCAATTATTTCCTTCCTATCTTGAAACCATGCACCATCTTACTTAAGCGTGGAATGGTTGCCTACCAATTTGAAACCTCGTCATCGGTTCCTTCTCCATCCCTCTGGATGTATGCTTTGTGTCTCAACTCAAGAGACGTTCCTATGTCTCACTTTGTGAGTTGACCTTGTGATCATTAAGGTGATCCTAAGTTGCTCAAACCTCAAGAAGATCGATTCTTCTAAAATTCTCCCTTTTCTTCTCGTTGTCATGCTGGATGAAGTTCTCACAGCAAGACATCGAGACAAAGATGATGATCGAATCAACGTTTTTATGAGGTGCAACCTCGATTGTGAAGATCGTGTTAGTTTTGAGTCCCCTCTGTCTTCTTACCTCACGTCTTGAATCTCGGGACGAGATTCTTGTTTAGTGGGGGTGAGTTGTCACAACCCTAGCTTAGCCCTGTTGTCTTTGCTTGATCTTCATGTCATCATGTTTAAAATTCAAATGAATATGAAATGGGGATGACAGAAAACCCCCAGCACCCCCTTAATCCAACTAGGGTTTACTAAAATCTTTTTCAATGAACCTGAAATGCCCTTCTAAAATGTTCATCATCTTTGCCTTGGTCTAGAACCTCTGACGAAAATGGTGCACACTTTTCTAGGACATCATAAGGTCACTGGATTAAATCATATGTTATTTGCATCTGGACATTTAAATGCTATAAAATATTTTAAATGTCCAAATAATCATAAACTGAAATGTTTACTGTTGGTTATATTCCAAACAGTTGCCACAGTCAGTTGCATGATTTTTGAAAGTTCCTAGCTAATTTTAACAAAGCCCTGAAGTTACAGAATAAAAGAAAACAGAAACAAAAGGGAAGAAAAGGACTTACCTGGCTTACCTGTCGCGGCCCAGCTGGCCAGCTCACTGGCCTCCTCTATCGTCTTCCTCCTGCCAGTAGGAGCACCTCGCTGTCGCACACGCACTCGCCCCTGGCCACCTCCTGCTTCCTCCCCGGCCCTTCTAGTGATGCCACGGGGACGCCCCGTGACCCCTCGCTCCTCTCCCTCACTCTCTGCTCTCCCCCTCGCTCTCTAGCCCTTCCCCGAGCTCACCCGAGCGCGGCCGTCGCCGCTGAGGGAGTCCTGGACTAAGGGGTCCTCGGGCGTCCAGCCTGTTACTCATTGGGCCGGACTGATGGGTTGTGAAGATACGAAGGCCGAAGACTATACCCGTGTCCGGATTGGACTTTCCTTGGCATGGAAGGCAAGCTAGGCGACCAGCTGTGAAGATTCCTTCTTTTGTAACCGACTCCATGTAACCCTAGATCTCTCCGGTGTTTATATAAACCGGAGAGCATAGTCCGGATGAGGGACATTCATGACCATATACACATAGGCTAGGCTCCTAGGGTTTTAACCATTACGATCTCGTGGTAGATCAACTCTTGTAACACTCATATTCATCAAGATCAATCAAGCAGGAAGTAGGGTATTACCTCCATAGAGAGGGCCCGAACCTAGGTAAACATCGTGTCCCCCGTCTCCTGTTACCGTCGATCCTAGACGCACAGTTCGGGACCCCCTACCCGAGATCCTCCGGTTTTGACACCGACATTGGTGCTTTCATTGAGAGTTCCACTGTGCCGTCGGCAAAGGGCATGATGGCCCCTTCGATCGTCAGTAATGACGTTGTCCAGGGAGAAACCTTCCTCCCCGGACAAACCTTTGTGTTCGGTGACTTCGTACTGCGGGCCAACTCGCTTGGCCATCTGGAGCAGGTCGATAGCCATGCCCTTGGCCATCAGGTCAGATTCGGAAGCTTGAACTACATCGCGGTTATCCATGGAGACTTGATCTTCAAAGGATTTGAGCCCGCGGCGATCGCTCCCCCTCACTCCGATGAACGTGACTTAAATCTGTCATCGGATCACACCCAGGAGATGGTTCCTGCTACTGCAATGGCCTTAGAGTCAAAGCAGATCATGCCATCCGAGGCCACAGAGCCCGCGGCATTAGAGGCACACACGGATTCAACGCCCTACAATATTCGCTTTAACGAAACTTCGGATGTGTCTCCGGCTATAAGTTCCGGACTGTGTACGCCCGCGGACACCGAGCTAGATCGGTTATCAATCTTTGAGTTCAGCGCCGCTGACGTTTTCCAGCACTCGCCTTTGAGTGACGTGCTAAAATCCTTAAAGAACTTGTCCTTGGAGAAGGACTCATAGCCGAACTATGCCCGGTTCGAGCTAGAGACGGACGACGAGGAATTTTGCTTCCCACCCGCCACCCACTTCATAGCCACTGTCGATGACTTAACCGACGTGCTTGACTATGGCTCCAAAGACATCGACGGTATGGACGAGTTGGACGGCCACCTCTTCGTACGACGTGTACATGGTTGACACACCCAAAGGATCTGGCGACGACAAAGAAGAGCCAGATGCGAATAAAACCTTGGAGACGCGGCCAAGCGCCGGCGGCCCAAACGCCGCTCTAAGCCCCGTCGATCAAAGGACGGCAACACTGGCATCGGAGAAAATAGTACTCCGGGCGACGCCGAAAACAATGAAGACCCTGTCGGGGCTACATCCGAACAGGAACATGATAGCAGGCAAGACAACTCTAGCGAACAGACCATGGAAGATGACTCGAAGGACGATAGTTACCGTCCACCCTCCAAGGAGGAGACAAGCCTTGGCAGCAAAGACTTCATCGTGCCTGAGGATCCTCTCGAGCAGGAGTGCTTTAAGCTTCAGCTCATAGCCACTGCAAGGAGCCTGAAAAAGAAACAACAATAGCTTCAAGCTGAACAAGATCTGCTCGTCGACAGATGGACTGATGTCCTGACAGCCGAAGAATACGGCCGCAGGTGCCCAGCCAAGAGCTACCCGAAACGCAGAGTGCTACCTCAATTCGACGAGGAAGCACCCGAGCACACATCTCCCTCGCGTAATACGGAACGACGACCACGTGGTCGAGACAGGGCGGCCGACCGGCCACCCCGCGGCCGGGATAAAGCGGCAACTCAGGCCGAACAGCAGCCTGCCCCACCGCCTCGTAAAAATAGAGACGGAAGAGTTCGGGGTCACACGTACGACCTCCGGCAGATCCTGGACGATAGAGCAGGACATACAAGATCGATCTACAGATCGCGAGGGCGTGCCTCGAGGCACGACGACGGCTACCTATTCGGACGTGATAAACCTAACCACGCCCGGGCCGAATACCGCAGACGGACTCCATCAGAGCTACGCCATGACGCGGCCCGATATAGAGGCGCCGCACACCCTCTCTGCTTCATAGATGAAGTACTGGATCACGAATTCCCCGAGGGGTTCAAGCTTGTCAACATCGAATCATACGACGGCACAACCGATCCCGCAGTATGGATCGAGGATTTCATTCTCCATATCCATATGGCTCGAGGAGATGACCTCCATGCCATCAAATACCTCCCATTAAAGCTCAAAGGGCCAGCTCAGCACTGGTTAAACAGCCTGCCTGAGAATTCCATCGGCGGCTGGGAGGACTTGGAAGAGGCTTTCCTTGATAACTTCCAAGGAACTTATGTCCGGCCACCAGATGCTGATGACCTAAGCCACATAATTCAACAACCTGGAGAATCGGCCAGAAAATTCTGGACTAGGTTCCTAACCAAAAAGAACCAGATCGTTGACTGTCCGGACGCTGAAGCCCTAGCGGCCTTTAAGCATAGCATCCGGGACGAATGGCTCACCCGCCACCTCGGCCAGGAAAAGCCGAGGTCCATGGCAGCCCTTACGGCGCTTATGACCCGCTTCTGCGCGGGAGAGGGTAGTTGGCTGGCTCACAGTACAAACACAGCCAACGAAACAGGCCCCTCCGAGGCCAAAAGCAGCACCGGCAAACTCCAGCGCAACAAACACAAACACCGAAGCAATGGCGATAACAGCGATGACACTATAGTTCACACCGGATTCAGTGGCTCCAAGTCCGGCCAGCGAAAGAAGCCCTATAAAAGGAGCAGCGGAGGACCATCCAGCTTGGACCGCATACTCGATCGTCCTTGCCAGATACACGGCACCCCAGACAAACCGGCCAACCATACTAACAGAGATTGCCGGGTTTTTAAACAAGCTAGCAAGATAAACAGCAGAAACAAGGAAGGGGAATCACAGAGTGAGGACGAGGATGAAGAACCCCGGCAGCCGAACACTGGGGGGCAGAAGAAATTTCCCCCTCAAGTCAAAACGGTGAACATGATATACGCTACGCACATCCCCAAAAGGGAGCGTAAGCGAGCACGTAGGGACGTCTACGTGGTAGAGCCAGTCGCCCCAAAATTCAATGTGTGGTCATCATCCCCGATCACCTTTGATCGTCGGGATCATCCAACTAGTATCCGCCATGGCGGTTCAGCCGCACTAGTCCTCGACCCAATTATTGACGGGTTTCACCTCACACGAGTCCTGATGGACGGTGGTAGCAGCCTGAACCTGCTTTATCAGGACACAGTGCGGAAGATGGGCATTAAACCCTCGCGAATCAAACCAACAAAGATTACCTTTAAAGGAGTCATACCAGGCGTAGAGGCCAGCTGTACGGGCTCAATCACGCTAGAGGTGGTCTTCGGTTCTCCGGGCAACTTCTGAAGCGAAGAGCTAATCTTCGATATCGTCCCCTTCCGCAGCGGCTATCAAGCACTGCTTGGACGAACCGCGTTTGCTAGATTCAACGCAGTGCCACACTATGCTTATCTCAAGCTCAAGATGCCCGGTCCACGTGGCATCATTACAGTAAATGGAAACACGGAACGCTCCCTCCGTATAGAGGAACACACCGCCGCCCTAGCAGCAGAGGTACAGAGCGGCCTTCTCAAGCAGCATTATAATCCGTCTGCCGAGCCTCTGGACATCATTAAGAGGGTCCGGACCACACTGCAACAGGACAGCTCGGCTCATCACAAGACGAATTAGCAAATTGGCCTCCGTCCCAGCCCCGATGAGGCCATGGCATTAAATACCGTGCGTACATAAAATTACACAATCAAAACCCCATGGGTATTGACGGAGGCATAACTCGTTCGCAAACCACAATACGGCTTGACAGACCCTGGGATTCGCAAGCTTTTACTTTTTCCTTTTTACGGGTTTTCTTCTCTTTTCGAGGTCTACACGGACAACCCGCCGGCAGAACACACCAAGGAGGCAAGGAGCTCTGGCTTACAAGGGAATCCCCAGGTGGTCTCTATTAAATTATTGCCATAATTGCTTTTCATACTCGCATGTAGCTCGCCCTTGGTGGTGGCGTGTTAAATAGCCTTACTTGCTTCTCGCGTTACTTGTACAAAGTACGCCTCGACGTACTAGTTACACCATAATGGTGAATACACGGTAGCGTCAGCTTATTACTTCATTTTCCCGTTTCCTCACCTCGGTATTAATAACTCATTGCACATGTACACCATGGTACGTATTACTACGCCAGGGGCTTCATTACACCCCGCATCACGGCAATAAAAGTCCGAACACTTTTACAGTATAGTTCGGCACCCCGAACTTATAGCATTATATGCATCAGCTCCGAATCATGTCCTTGGTCAATAGTTGGGTTGCCCGGCTCCTGTGCTTACTACCTTACGTTCCGCTACATCGGCTAGGGTAGTAAAGGGAGAACTACTGCGATTGTGTCCCGGTTCTTCCGGACGAGCACCTCAGTAGAGAAAGCCGAAAATTGACTGTCATGATGCGGCGAGAGCCGGTCAGCTGTTCGAGAGGTTCCAAATCGTTGGAGATTTTTACGCTTCTCACGAAGAATCGGTTCTCCTGGTTAGGTGTGAATAAACGCCCCTAATTCGGCCATCCGAACACAAGGGGCTTCACCAACTTTCTTAATTGTCAAACTCCTATGGCTAAGTGAGGGCGGTAAAGGCCGCATAGTCTGATTGCCTTGTTCGTTGCGCTAAAAACCTCCTTTAAGGACCAGAATGTGGAGTAAAGAGTGTTTAGATTCATCCTGAACACCCCCGTACTATCTACGTGGGGGCAGAAGCTGACGACTGGTCAACCCTCAGATTTATTAAACGGCCGCACAG
This sequence comes from Triticum aestivum, assembly GCF_018294505.1. NCBI lineage: Eukaryota > Viridiplantae > Streptophyta > Magnoliopsida > Poales > Poaceae > Triticum > Triticum aestivum. The sequence goes on along the minus strand of NC_057796.1, from coordinate 374,036,884 downwards.
GAGGTAAAATTTAAATCATAAGCATTATACTACATAACATACTTGTTCCATATTACAGGACAAGGTAATATACATGTTCTCATGGGAATATAACATCCTTCGAACATTGCTCCGCCACAAGGCGGGACCCCTCCAGAACACCATCAAAATAGTGCTCGGGTCGACGATGCTCCTTGCCTTCCGGCGGTCCCTCGGTCATCAGCTTCTTGGCATCCAGCTTCGCCCAATGCGTCTTGACGCGGGCAAAGGCCATACGCGCACCTTCAATACAGACCGACCGCTTCACGGCTTCGAGCCACGGACAGGCACTCACAAGCCGCTGCACAAGTCCGAAGTAGCTGCTCGGTATAGGATCGGCAGGCCACAGCCAGACTATCAGGTCCTTCATGGCTAGCTCTGCCAACCTGTGCAGCTCGACCAACTGCTTTAGCTGGTCGCTGAAGGGCACCGGATGTTCGGATCCCAGATGTTGGGACCAGAATAGCTTCTCCGTAGACATCCCTTCTTCGGCTCTATAATGCTCGACAGCATCTGACATACTGTGCGGCAGATCCGTAAACACCCCTGGAAAATCCAAATTCAGGATAAGTACACGGAAACGTTTCTTCTACATACTTGCTACGCATGGTGACAGACTTACCCGCCGTAATCTTCTTGGCCGCCTGAATTTCCTGGAGGGCGTTTTGGGCTTCGGCTCATGCATCCTGCGCGCTCTGGCGGGCCTTGGCCAATTCGGACTCTTGCGCCTTATAATTACGCTCCAAGGATTCAAATCTCTCTATCACACTCTGGAGCTCTTGTTGCGCCTCGCCGACCCGGGCCTCGTGCTTCTCGCGCGAGGCGCGTTCCTGGGTCGCCTTGTCCTCGGCCTCGGCTAGCGCCTTTTTAAGGGCTGCCACCTCGGTCGTGGCCCCTAATAAAGTTTATGACACTTTAGTACGGTCAGACTATTCATTTTCTTTTCAAAATGTACCCACAGGTCACTGCATACCTTGGTTATCCTCCAGCTGCTTCTTCATGAGGCCGAGCTCCTCCTCGGCCCGCTCTAGTTTCTGCTTCAGTCCGGAGACCTCTGCAACATGAGCAGTGGCAGCCTGAAGCGATACCTGCTTATTCACATAGACAACTTGTGTTAGACTCCTGCGATATCTATTCTTGATCCTCTGTTCGGCTTTTCTTCCCAAACACCAAACAGAGCATTAGGGGCTACTGTCTATACTGTGATATTTTTCTTACAATCACATTACTTACCTCAAAGCCCACTAGAAGACTAGTGCAGGCTTCGGTCAGTCCGCTTTTGACGACCTGAACCTTCTCTATCACCGTGTCCATAAGGACACGATGTTCATCCACAATAGAGGCGCCTCGCAGCGCCTCCAGCAGATTGTCCGGCGCCTCTCGTTGGACAGAGGTCACCGGTGGAGCAGGCACATTCCCTCCTTGAAGGGAATGCCGTTCGCTGGACCCTGGAGCCATGTAGATCTCCGGAATGGTATCCGGCTGAGGTCCAAAGGGAACTCGGGCCCCGTCCCTAGTTCCCACGGGGACTTTCTTCCCCGCATGTCCGGCGGCCAAAAAGTCATCCTGGGGCTTCGCCCCGATGACCTCCAGAATCTCCCACCGGCCTGGGAAAGTCTTTTTGGACACCACCTCGTCATCACCCTTGGGTGATACGGAATGAGCAGGTGGCGGAGATATGCTAGCCATCTCCTTCGAGTCTAGCGAATCCTCAGTCGAGGATTGCGGGGTGCCATCGCGTGCCGGACTGCAGTAACAAGGTTTACAATATGTTAATACTACAAACCAGGAAGGCCATATGTTTGCGGATTCTGGTACTTACGAAGCGGCCCGAGGCTTGGTCCGGTGAGGTCGTTCTGGACTGCTATCAACATCCCACATGGAGTTATCCGCTTGGGAGCCTTTAACCCTCTTAGGCGCTTTTGCCTCTGGATCCAGGGGGCCGCCCTCTTCTTCCTCCCCACCTTAGGTGGGGAATCGTTTCCTTCTTCTTCCTCTTCGTCGTCGTCATCGGATGAAGCGGAAGTCTCGTCCTCGGACGACATGTCCGGAGTGCCTTTTTGGCAAGGGCCTTTCTTGGCCCCTTTGGCCGCTTTCTTGGTCGTCTTCTCCGGCACGTCATACGGCGCCGGAAACAACATCTTCGTCAGAAGTGGGAATTCTTCCTCCTCAGGAAGCGGAGCCGGACAGTTAATCTGCTCCGCCACCTTGATCCAGGCCTGGTAAAGCAGGTGGAGGAGCTCAGTATCCATCCTCAAAATATGCTGGTGAAGGGTATACCTCGAAAACATTAAAACACTTACCGGATTGGCCTAGCGCTTTGAGCTAAGCCCGCGATTTTCGGTCGTGGGCGGGGCCGTCTCACCAGCCTTGAAGAGCGCTTTCCAGATGCCTTCGTGCATTGTGCCGAAGAGCCCTCGCAGCGTCTGGTGCTCGGCGGGGTCGTACTCCCACAAATAGCAAGTCCGGCGTTGGCACGGAAGGATCCCACGAATGAGCATAACCTGGATCACATTTACAAGCTTGATCTTCTTGGTTATCATGTTCTGGACGCATGTCTGGAGCCCAGTTATCTCGTCCAAGGATCCCCAAGTCAGGCCCTTCTCTTGCCAGGAAGTGAGCCGCATTGGAACTCCGGATTAGAATTCGAGGGCTGCTACCCAATTGGCGTCACGCGGCTTGGTAATGTAAAACCACCCCAACTGCCATCCCTTCACCGTCTCCGCGAAGGAGCCTTCGGGCCAGGTGACATTGGGCATTTTGCCCACCATGGCGCCTCCGCACTCTGCTTGTTGACCGCTCACCACCTTCGGTTTCACGTTGAAGGTCTTTAGCCATAGGACGAAGTGAGGCGGGATGCGGAGAAAGGCCTCGCACACAATGATAAATGCTGAGATGTTGAGTATAAAGTTGGGGGCCAGATCGTGGAAGTCCAACCCATAGTAAAACATTAATCCACGGACAAATGGATGAAGGGGGAATCCCAGCCCGCGGACGAAGTGTGTGAGAAACACAACCCTCTCATGGGGCTCGGGGTAGGGATGATTTGCCCTTCTGCCGGGAGCCGGTGAGCAATCTCCTTGGCCAAATAGCCGGCCTCCCGGAGCTTCGTGATGTCCTTCTTCTTAACGGAGGAAGCCATCCACTTGCCTCCAGCTCCGGATCCAGACATGATTGGAGTGCCTTCTCGAACAAGGAAAAGCTAAAGCTTGGGCGCTAGAGCTCGAGGACGGAAGGACTAAGGATGAAGAAGGGTGTGGGCAAAGGGAGAGTGTCCTTATCCACTTATGAAGGCTGTGAATATCAAGCGCCTCCCCACTCGTCCTAAAAATTCGCCTATTCCCAAGGGATGTGTAAACGACACGGTTGGGTTACCCATGCCCGCATTGATGGGAATCCCGCAATAAGGGGACAAGATCTCTGCTTCGACAAGACATGCCAATAGCAACCGCGTCTCGAAACATGGGATGGCAGAAGAAAAACGGTTCAAAATTATGACCGGACAAACGCAATGTCGCGTTGTAAAGAAGCTGTCAACAGATTAGATTCGTGCAAATGTTATATTCTCTCTGCGGTTGTGTATGGTGTGTGTAACAGGTCCGGATACAATCATCGCATTCGAAGAACTATCTTGGAGTTCGGAGAAAGGTGAACCCGCCTTGCAATGCCGAAGACAATCTGCGCGCCGGACTCCTCGTCATTGCACTACAAAAAAATACACTTCCGTGATGATACGTGTTTGTCACAGTAGGTCGCATTTTTTGTCATGCATGTACATCCATGACAATTTTATGATAGAATCAAGATAGTCATACCTGTGCTGTCGTAGAAGTGTTCCATGACATTACCAAAATTATCATCACGGAAGTGTCCGTTTCCATGACGATAAATCGCGCATCACAGAAGTGCTTTCGTCAAGGGTGACCGACATGTGGCATCCACCGTAACGGAACGCCGTTAAGCTATCGGGTCCGGTTTTGGATCCGATAACCCGTTAACAGCCCCGACCAATGGGGATTTTCCATGTGTAAAATCATCATTGGCCGGAGGAAACACGTGTCAGCTCACCGTTGGGACAGATGTCATCCACTCATTGGACACAAAGCGCCTATGATACATCGACACGTGGCACGGCCCAACAGAGGCCCATCCCTGTGAAAAGGCCGGCCCGTTTGACGTGGTCAAAAGGTGGCGGGCCGGCCCACGGCAAGCCTGTTAACGGCATGTTCGCATATAGCCCATTTACAGCCCGCTAACCCAGGGCCCGTTTACGGCCTAATCGAATTAGGCCCAGTAGCGTCATCTGGGCCGTCCAATATAATTCCAGCCCGTTTTAACTTCCAGCCCATGTATGGCCCATGACGTCTTTCGGCCCATATGAGGCCCTTATTACTCTCAGCCCATTAACGGCCCGTGGTAAAACTGGCCCGTAATGAACGGTGTACCACTTTATACCCATTAACAGCCCGTGGTGAAACTGACCCGTAATGAACAGTGTATCACTTTATACCCATTAACGGCCCATTATTCAGTTGGGCCATTTCGAGCCCATGTTATCTTTCGGCCTTCTCGGGGCCCATTTATTCTTGGGCTCATTTCCACATTCGTTTACTTACGGCCCGTTACTGTCATTTTCTGCTTGTGGGCCAAATTCAGCCCGTGGTTACAGTCGGCCCGTTTGTGGCCCGTTAATACGTTGGGCCGTTTTGATAGCGTCATCGAAATACTGCTGATTAACGACGGCCCGTTATGGTCGGCCCATGAACGGACGATTTCAACTCTATCCCATTTACGGCCATAATGTGGTCTGTTATTGGCCCATGTTTGGCCAACCGATCATAAGCCCGTAGAAGGCCCATTGATGATACGGCGCATAGAAGGCCCATTGTGTCTACGGCCCGTATAAGGCCCATTGTTTCTACGCCATGTAGAAGGCCCATTGTTTCTACTGCCCTTAGAAGGCCCATTGTTTCTACGGCCCGTAGGAGGCCCATGTAAACTACAGCCGGTGGGCATCAAAGTTCGCCACCAGTGCAAATATAGGGAACACCCTACACTATACAAAAATGGCTTGCTGTTTTCTTCAGCCGGTGGCTGCACGTTAAGAACAAATTTTGTATCGCACCAAAACAAATTACAACTATAAAACAAAAGGAAGGTTGGCATAAAATTTAACAGTCTAGCAGATAAATGCACCACCAGAAGTTCAGAAGCTTAGTTCATTTGACCTGACTATTACGTTTTCATGATGTATTGTCCGATGGAGCACCATAACCTTCGCCTTCAGTTATCCTAGGCTCCTGGACAACATAGCAAATGTCTGATAGTCTGGTTTCAAAACCATGCATATCTTGACAACATCGAACAATGTCTCTCCTTGTTTCACAAAGGGTCTCTGTTAGGGAATGGACTTGTGTCTGGAGCGCAGATACAACATTGTTTTGAGCTTGCATATCTTGATCATGAGGCAGTTTGGACGAGATTGCCTTAACAACCAACCCAGTACTACGCAGGAACGTGCTTTGGGCACTGTTAGTGGACAGGTACTGGCCCACTGTAGCAAGAGCTGACATTGCGGTTATAGTTGCCTCGCCACCTTTAGAAGGTGGCGGTTCCACCATTTTTTCCATAGCTCGCTGAAAAGTTGTGGTTTTACATTAGTAGTACCAAAACAGAAGATATTAAGGAGGCAGCAAAACCAAACAAAATAGCTTTGGTCTATATACAGAACTTATTCTGGTGAACACATGTAAAATAATAGTTGTATTTTATTGCAAAGTACATAATAAAACCAGGTTCCAAACATATGACCATGTACCATCGCTAATGTATTGTCTATTTCTTCACATTGTATTGAGGGCTAAGGATAAAGAGACGAAGTTTATAATACGATAAGCATAGTATGACATCATTCATATCACAAAACAACTGAGAACAGACAAACAAGCAATTGTAACATTGTGTGGGCAAGTCCAGCACGGAACTAGATTACAGGTCAAGATCAAAGGAACATCACTCCTCTCTTTTAAACCTTGTAAGGTGCAATGATACGCTAAGACAATTGTGTATAAAATTGAAAAGAGTAATAGACATTGGCTGCAAACCATGCAGTTCAAGGCACAAGTCAGAGTAAGTAGTAGTTAAAAGGCATGAGGATTAAGGACTTACAACAGCGGCTTTGACTGGTGTACTCATGCCCTTCTTCTTGTTGGTGTGACCGTCCTTGAAGATTTCCACAGCATTTGGTTCAGGTACTTTTTGGTCCTTGCGGGCTTTCCTCTGCATTTGGAACAAGTCAATATAGATCTGATAATATGGTACAGCGAAAAGAGTGAAACAGCAGCTAATTACAAGAGCCTTGCAGTGTGCAATATAGCTACGAGATCATGCCGTCTGTTGGAATTTCACTTTCGTACGGTTGGCCTTGTTCTTTGAACGGTTCACCTACAAGAAGATAGATTTGTGTGGCACATGCGTAAATAGGACTTCAACATGTGATCTGATCACATATATATAATGTACCTGATACTTCGGATCGGACCAGTGTTTAACAAGGCCTCTCCAGTCTTCATCAGATATATTTTCCACTGGAGATGTTTGGGCAAGTTCACTGTTAGCCTTGCCTTCAAAGTGAGTTTTCCTCAAGTTATACCGATACTGTCGCAGAGCAGACTTGAAAACATGGGTGCAAGCTTGTCTGGTTGCATCATCTTGGCTATCCAACTTGAACCTCATCTGTTGAAAATTATGGGAGTCTCATTATCAGCAACCTAGAAAGTATTGGATAGAGCAAGACGATATTACTAGTTTCCATACATAACCATACTTACAGATAAATGGTCGAGGAAGGTGTTGAACTGGGTTTCGTCTTTGTCATTCCTGTACTGAATCCATGTTGGGAGGATACGTACATGACACCTAACAGCAACTGCTGCCTCTAATACTAACTTGGCTGACTCTGTAGCATCACGTGGCCTTTTTAAACCTGCCTCAAAACGGATCTCCATTCTTCCTCCTCTAGATTTAGTTAACCTATCGAGCATTATCCCTGATGTTTGTTTCCTCTTGCACCTAGGTGCTAGTCCAACAACAAACATAGGAAGTGTTAGTGTACATCAAACTGTGAGACTACATATAAAGAAGCATGCAACTGTAACTTGACTCCAGCAACTACCTTCTTGCTGTTGAAGCTCACAAAGTTCATCTGATCTTGCCAACTCATCTTGTGTCAAGAGTGCTTCGGAAGTAGTGTCAGGTGGCAAGGGAGCTTGGGAACGTGCTACTAGCTGAGTTGACGAACGAGTTAATCGTGCAGCTGGTGGTACTGTGGAAGGTGTTGCAACAACTAGGGTTGTCTCTGCTTGTTTGGTGGCAGCTATTTGTTTCTGTTTGGCTTGTTCTGCAGCTCGTGTAGCATGGGATACCCTGTCGGTACAATTTTCCACTGGACTTTGACCTTTGCACCATCAGTACCAGCAGAATCTGCAGGATTGTTCCGCTTCCCTTTCCCTGTCGTTCTGTCTTGCTTCCTCTTTCTCTATGCCATGTTAAGTCAAGCCGACAAGAAAAATGAATAACAATTTAGTTCTTCAGAACAAATGTACTTTGATGTAAGAACATGGTGTGATAGACAGATATTGTATGTTCTAGAAACAGGAACACGTGTCTTAGTCACAAGTATAATGTGTAAAGTAAGTAGATGCAATTCAACAAAATTAGAAGCAATACAAGCTAGACATCATACATAACATGCAACCACATATAACAGTGCCAAGTTAGAGGGAGCACCTGTGATGGTGCACTAGGGGGGACGTGCTCATCACCAACACAGCTACATTGAGTGTCTATGCATGTGTTGTCTTAGAAATCATCTTGGGGGTGGAGGAGTAGAATATGTAGAGGCCCTCCATTTGGAAGGAGCACCTTCATCCACTGCCTTGCTAACTTCCTTCCGCTTTATTGATTTTGAATTGTCAAGTAAAACCGACAAGAAAAAGCAATAAAATTCACTCTTCAGAACTCATTCGTGCATGATACTGACAATCACTACTGTAAGGCAAACACATGATTCCAGGATGGAATAATACGAAAAACAGGACGGCATGGCATATTCACAACTGTTTGTGTAAACTAAGAAGAAACCATTTCACCAAATAAGAAGCAATGCAAGCTAGACACCACGTGAAAGATGCAACCAATATGACTCTGCCAAGTTAAAAGTGTCCCATCATAAATGGCATTTCAACAAATTAGAAGCAGCGCATGCTATAAATCATATCAAAGATGCAACTAATATCACACTGCATATACTGAAGGTGTCTCGTCATATTGATTTATGCGGGATACAAAAAAACAATAGTTTTATGTGAGGACATGCTTAATAGACAGATGTACTATGTACTAAATACAGGAAGGCATGTCACATTAACAGGTATAATGTATAAGCTAAGCAGAATAGCACATGCAGTTTAACCAGATTGGAAGAATTACAATCTAGACACCATATGCAACATGCAACCACATATCACGCTGCCAAGTTAGAGCAAGCACCTGTGATGCTAGTGTAGGGGAAATGCGATAATCAACTATAGAGCTACGTTCACTATCTTCATCTAGCCTGGTTGTTTCTTGAGAATCATGTCGGGAGGCTGCCGCTGCATTCTTTAAATGAGGAGTATTCCGCTTGCCTGACTGCCTCATCATAAGTGATTGATGAGGGATACACAGGAACATTAGTTTGATGTAAGAACATGGTTAATAAACAGATGTACTAGTATGTACCAAAAACAGAAAGGCATGTCATATTCAAAGGTATAATGTGTAAGCTAAGCAGATGCAATTTAACCAAATTGGAAGCAATACAAGCTAGACATCCGGCTGGAGTGGTAAGCATGATCATCTAGGACCTGAGAGCCTGGTGGGAGGCGGGCTGCTTCGCCACCATCGCGGCTTTTTAGTTGGCTTCCAGGTGATGCCTCTCTTTGATGGGCTTGTCACTGGCTCGGCCAGTGCCCTGACTAGCTATTTGTCTTCTGGTGCTCACGGGATGGTGGTTCATGTAAAAAATATCTTTCCTTATCTTAATAAAGACCGACTTCGGCCTTTCGAATACAAGCTAGACACCATATGTAACATGCAACCACATATGACACCGTGAAGTTAAAGCAAGCACCTGGGATGGTGGTTCATGGCGAGCGAGATCATCAACTCCAGATCTACGTTCCCCGTCTCCATCTGCTGACACTACACCCTTTATAGTCTTGAAACATGTCTGGCTTAGCCGCGTACCACGCAGGAGCGACTTCTCTCTTATCTTTTCTGCTTCTGTCAAGGCAGGGTCTGAAATACCCTTGCATAAAAACACAATAGTGAGAGTATGGGTGAAGTGTGTGCAGAACTAGTGCATTGTAAAAGTAGCAGATAGCAGGTGGCTGAAAAATACATGACAGGGGACATATGATAGCTCTACAACATTGCATGGCAAACAAAATTAGATTCTACTCCGTATGATTTTCTAATATATGAGCACAGGAAATGCAGGTACTCCTCCAGATAACCACCAGATGTTGTCCTATCAAGATAACAGTCGACTGAAAATAAATAGGTCAGTCGATTTTTCTATGAACCGTCCGATCTATTAGGAATGGGCAGATGGCCTTCGTCTACCTCTCGCCAGTCACTGTTGACAATCTTTCTCGAACCGCCAGCGACCATCGGCCCAGACCCCTGCCTCCGCCGCCCCGCCCTCCCCTCGACCTCACACCACCGCCGTGCTTGGCAGCACCCCCAGGCCATCCCTTTAATCCCGGCCGACCTCCAGATCGGGCGCCAGCAGCTCTAGGCCCCACACGCCCCTAAGATAAACACCGAGGCGCTGCTTCCCTGGCGTAATAGGCGGACTAGCGCCTGTTACGCTGGGGAATGATTCCATTAACTGGGAATCAACTAACCAGGAATTGAAATCCAGGCGGCAACGAACCTCTAGCTAAGGTGAAATAGTATATGAGGAGAAACCTTGTGCATCGCGAGTTACTATGAACATCTAGTATCAAGAAGAAGCGGTCAACTAGTGTCTTCTGTGGGATGAATACCGTGCAAGCAGACATGTAAGATTTGCACGAATAAGGGAAGAGGAGTACCATTTTCGGTTGCCGGCATGGTCCGCTCCACATGTCGCGGCGATCTTCTTCTTTTTGCCAGGGGAACCGATGTTTCGGAGGAGGGTGCAGGCTTGGACGAACCCATGGCCAAATTGTTGACTGTGTTGCCGTGGCCGTATGTCGGCGGAGGGGAAGCAGATCCGAGGCGGCGAAGGACGGCGTAGCAGGAACAGCTCCGGTGCGGTGGAGGGTGGCGAAGTTGGAGCGGCAGCGCTGAGGCGCAGGACGGCGTGGTTGAACTGGCTCGGGTACGGACGGCTCAGCCTCGGCTTCAACTACTAGCCATGGAGGGCGTTACGGTTGAGGTTGCGGTGGATGACGACGTCGGGATATCTGCTCCGGCGTGATGGAGGAGGGCGGCGGTTGATGGGTGGAATGGGGTGGCGGACGGAGGACGTCGGGGTTTCGCGGCTGGTGTAGAGGTAGTTTTTGCACCCACGGAGTACGAATGGGGAATCGGGTGGGTGGGCGGGGGGAGAACCATGTTTCGGTATGGGACGCGCTTGTTTCTGGCTTTTTTGAATAGAAGATGGGACGCGCTTGTTTTTGGCTTTTTTGAATAGAAGATGGGACGCGCTTGTTTGAAATTTGGGGAAAATACGAACTTTTCCCCCCCTCTTAAATTTCGGACCTACTGCGGGTTGGGGGTAGGATGGTAATCCCAGGTGTCCCAAATAGTGGGCGGGAGCAATTTTGGCCGCGGGCATGTGTGCTTAGGCGGCCATTGTGTATGAATGTTTTTCGGAGGTGGTTGTGTGGCGTCTAGATGAAGCTACAAACCTACCCTAGTTTAGACCTTTGGATGTCGGGCCGGTAGGTTTCACGGGTCGGAGTTATTAGAAAAGTAATTTCCTTGTACTACCAAACATTGGTCTCACGCGGTTTCGGGCGAGTAGAGGCTCTTTTGGCGCTTCGTTCGAAATTTTGAAACACAAGCATTCACGTTTAGAGTACTCTTGAACTTTGAGGATTGACCTAAATAGACAACGTTAAATTTGACCTTGTATGTTTGAAAACCTCATTAAATTATCCGCTTCTTTTTGAAATTTTGACACTTGAAAATCCAATAACTACGATTATTTTGGAATGGAGGAGCTAAATTAGAATCTATTTTGTACACGACTACATATGCAATTATGTACAAAATCAGAGCAACGATTGGTGCCCCCATAATTTTGGTATGATTTACAAACGCCATGATATCAAATTCAAATAATTGAATGGACTTCATGTTGAATTTGATTTTTTAAAACCACCTTAAGTTGAGTTCAAATGTATGCTAGTTCATAGGTAGCTATTTATAATGTTCATTGTTATAATGTAATTTACACACACAACATGAACTATACTCACGTTTATATTCGATTGCTAAAGCGATGCATTGTCTGGAGTTCAAAATACTAACTATGTAGATCAATTGTGTCGAATTAACATAGACATGCTCAAATTCGATAGAATCTAGATGTCTGATGGATCAATGACCGTTCCTTACGCGAATTGCAAATATCATGATCCCATCCTAATATTTAGATACAATTTATATCTTTAATCAATGTGTACAGCAGTCTTGTATGTGTAGTTTCACTCTCCATTGGTGGTCTCTCACACATGCTCACACACTCTCTCCCGAGGTGTCTTTCCCGCACACATGCTCTCGATATAACCCTCCCCCCTCTCGTAACCATTTACGACAATTTTCACTAACCTTTATCACAAGCACTCTTCCTCTCGCAAGCATACACACGCACAATCCCCATCGACCCTTTCTATATACATAGACCTGCCTATGTGTCTCCTGTACGCACATTATCTTTAGGCATGTCTCTCACGCATTGTCTCACACCTCTCTTCCTAATCGGCGAGTATGATTCTAGCAGAGCATTCTATAGGATGCCCCTTAAAGTTAGGTTGGATGAATAGTAATATCAGAGATAAAGGGGTTACCTTAGTCCGAGAACCCAGGGTTACAAATCCTAGCCGGCTTTGTCAGTGGACATAGAGTCCTTCACAATTATGCTATCTTTGTCTTGTACGACTAGTCATCCATGGGTCTCCCTAAATGCATCACGGGCCGACCAATGTGGCGCGGGACGGAACCGAACGAAGGGCCTCACCTCGACCCACCGGACCTCACCGCGTACCCCCCTCTACGCCCCTTTCAAGTACGCACACAAACTATCTCCAGGTCCTCTAAAAGTAAGCCCCCGGCACATTCACGCATGTTTCATCTTTCTCTCGTGATATATACAGTGACGATCATTGTATTTGAAGCGAAAGCACGATACATACATTGGACTTCAGAATCCACTCATTACGGTCACCATTTATGTTTTGTGGTTATTATATAGTCACGGGCTCACCGTACAACTCTGTATTTGCTCAAGACACGACTAGTTGACCAGTTAAACGCTCCACGTGGCACCTCTAGTGTTGCATCACATTATCTCACTACCATCGGGCCCACCTGTCGGCTTGTATCTACTCTACATCTACACTCTTATAAAATACTAGCAAGATGCCCATGCGTTGCACAGAACATCAAGATGCATTTGTATGAGTAGTTTATCTTGTGGGAGAAAATGATGAACAAGGGAATGCCTTATTTGCAAGTGTGGAGAGGGGTGTGGCTATCTTTTTGCAAAATTGCCATAGTTTCCTTCCTATCCGTCAGATATAGATCGGACGGCCTATATTGCAGGATGGCAGGCACACGATCATCACTGACTATGCTTTTTATAAGAGTAGGGATAAAATACACTCTTATAAAAAACAGAGTTGGTGATGATGGTGTGCCTGCCATCCTGCAATATAGGTCGTCCGATTTATATCTGACGGATAGGAAAGAAACTATGACAATTTTGCCTAAGATGTACCCACACACCTCTCCACATTTGCAAATAAGGCCTTCCCTCATTCATCCTTTTCTCTCACAAGATAAACTAGTCATACAAATGCATCTTGATGTTACGTGCAACGCACGAGCATCTTGCTAGTAAGAATGAAAACAAGCGACAAAAAAATATTGGACGGTGGTTCGAAGTCATGACTGCGGGCACAGCGGACAAGTGGCCTTGTATTGGTATGCTGAGCCATCTATTTTAACACACACGAGCTGGTGTGGTGATTATACACACACGCACGCATGCACATGAACTGCATGCACGCAACACTCACACGAACACATGCACCCACGCACGCACGCAACACTCAAACATACACACGCAGCCACACACGCACGCAACACTCACACGCACACACGCATGCATGCATGCACACACCAGTACACCACACGACCAACACACACTCTCACGCTCAAGTGCTCAACCTACACGAGCATGCGCACACACCAGGCCCTGACAGACACATACACAACCAGGTGATTCCCGCGCACGGGGTGGAGTCTTGTCGCGCCTACGTAAATTTGTGTTTATCTGACATTTTCCCTATGCGAACTGATAGGTGGGACCCACAAGGAATGTGGTCAATTTAACTAGTCAACATGGTGCCACGCAGACTATTTGGCCGGTCAACAGAGTGCAATCCGATGCTGAACCATGAGCAAGTGACCGTATAATCACCGCAAAATGTATATAGTGACTGTAATCAGCTTATTCTGAAGTTCGGTGAACGTATTTCGCTTTTCTCTCTGTAGGCCCTCCAAAACTACATCTCTACACGTTCTCGCATGTTACATCTAACAACTATGCAATACAGCACTACTACTACACTCTAACACAATAAATCATATGTGTTTTTAGTTTTACTAGATATCATATTGTTACTTAATTATTTAGTTTGCATACATTAAAATTGCCTTTGAAATGTATGGCCAGTATCATATACCGCGCGGGAAAAATCCCGCCCTTTCCTGTTTAATCGGGTTTGTATCGATGGATCATGCGAAACAGCAAAACTATAGTACTATATACAGTACAAGTGACAGTTCACTGGGCCGTCGTGTCGTGTACTCCTCCGTCGTAAGAGTGGAGCGCTCGCTTTCATAAATCTTCTAGTCCCTTTCGCCGACATGTGGGGCATCAAGCTATCGGGTCCACGTGCCATACCGGAATACAGTGCAGAGCAGCCGGGGTGAAGCACCCAGTCATGGCGCCGACGTAGTAATGAGCAATGAGGTGTCAAATCACAAAGCTGCACCTTTCCCGCAGTTAAGTTAGAGGGACGAAGTAATAGTGCTAAAAAAAGAAGTTGGAGGGACGACGCAACCATCATTTCACTCGTTGCTGAATCCGCTTCTCCCTCATCTTCTTCAAGTTAACCACGTGTTGCTTCTGCCGTTGTTCTGCCTCATGTGGGAAGCGGGTCGGCTTGGTAAAGCACTGACACGTGGGACCGCATGTTAGCAAACCGCCAGGACAACATCCTCTAAAAATAAGAAACCTCCTCCGCCATCCGCGCGGCAAAATCACCTCCTTTTTACTAATCTTGATTCTATAATTTTTTAGATCAATATAATTGAGATTTGTATAGATAGCACACAGGAGCAAAACCAAGTGGTACGGTTAAGGGCATCCACAATGTGTAGCCAAATGTGAAAATAGCTTTTGGCATCGTGGGAATCATTGTGGACGGTGTTGCCAAAGCCAAAAGGATGGAACCGAAGCTCCCTGATTGATTGATTGAAGGAATAGAAAAATGCAACGTCTCTCCTCTTTCTCCCGTGCTTGGACGCATGTACACTATAGAGGACGGAGTCTACTCCCCTGTCCCTTCTATCACAAATCACAAAGCAGTGAGGCGTCAAATCACAAAGCACGGACGAAGCAACCATCATTTCACTCTTCGCTGACTCCGCTTCTCCATTGTCTTCTTAGAGAAACCATCTCACCGCACTAAGATGGACAGACGATGCTATTGTGTACATTTACGCGTCCTTTGGTTCAACGGGCTTCCTGGATGCAAATAAGGCGGTTGTCTCGGCTTGCAGGCGGCACTTGCGAACGACTTACCGTGGTCTCCCTCAATGGTGTTCTCCGTCGAACGCACTTCGCCAAACCACAACGTTCGAGATATCGTCGACGTCACCGCAATGGGGAAGGAAGTCAAATATAGTTACTACCTCCATTTTTTTTGTACACAAGGCCAGTATATAAAAATTACAATTTGCAAAAGTCCACTAACACTAATCGAGGCAAAATTGATGGGGTTTGCCTCGTACTAGCAACCAAGGACATTAATATCCCCTACATGCATGCGGAAGTGAGAAGGTTGGTTTGCATGGCGCTGCATTAATCAAGCGATGAGGAGTGAGATGGTTAGCTCTTTGGGCTTTGGAGAAAAAAATACGCATTAATTGACACGTGAAACGAGGATTTGTATCGATTAATCCCGCGAAGGAAAACCCCGCCTTTCTTTTTTAACACTAGTACTCCTAGTACGTAGCACTACGTACTTATCCTATTTGGGTCTAGGCCTTGCATTGCCATACTTCGCCACACATTTTTGCCAAGCTTGCCTAAAGTTTTCAAAATGAAAAGGATGTACACTTGCGCACAGCTGTCGCGGTCGCACCGCACCCTCACACGGTCGCTCCTGCACGCCGCGGTCACACCGCACCCTCACATGCACAGTCGCTCCTGCACGCCGCAAACCCAACCAAGGGAACGCACCCTCACTGACACGTGCTGTCGCATGTGAACAAACCAAACTCAGCCATCCTACCGCTGACACATAATTTTCGTTCATAGAGTATGTTTATCCAACCGCATGTTGGAGAGTATCCGTACGGCCCGTGCGGTGGTCTGTTGGGGAAGAAGAAGAGGTGAGCAAGAAGGGTTAGGAGGCGTAGGATATTCATCCAACCGCCTGAAATGGTAGGCTGACCCAAGTCAGGCGACTTGCATAACAATATACAGTATGTTTTTACACAGCAAAAGATCCATAAAAACAACAACATAAAGAAAAACTATCACTACTCGCGGAACGAGACGACCTCGTCGTCTTTGGCTGCCGGCGCGAACCAGCCGTAGCTGCCGACGTGTGTCTCCGCACCGTGGTTGTCCTCGGCCTCCAGCTACTCATTCATGCGGAGCATGCGGGCACTCTGCACGGACGAGAGCACCGCCCGGTTCAAGTCGAGGACGTCCGGTTCCGCCTGCAGGAGGGCCTCGATGGTAGCAGCATCCGCACGCTCCGCGTCGAGTCGAGCCTCCGCCACCCGGTTCAAGTCCAGGACGTCCGGTTCCACCTGCAGGAGGGCCTCGATGAGAGCAGCATCCACGCGCTCCGCGTCGAGTTGAGCCTCTGCCGCCCGGTTCAAGCCTAGGACGTCCGGTTCCGCCCGCAGGAGGGCCTCGATGGCAGCGGCATCCGCACGCTCCGCCTCAAGTTGAGCCTCCGCCGCCCGATTCACATCCACGACATCCGGTTCCGCCTGCAGGAGAGCCTCGATGGCAGCGGCATGCGCACACTCCGCATCGAGTTGAGCCTCTGCCTCCCGGTCCTCCTTTAGTATCGCCAGGTTGAACCGCTGGTCCGCCTGCACCATGGGGGACTCGGACGCCAGCACGAAGTCGACGTCCATCGTCTCATACCATCGGAGGCCTTCTGCGCCGCGACCTCCGCCATGAACATTGGATCGGCTTCCTCCTCCTCGTAGCTTGGCTCCAGAGAACTCGGGGATTGGCCCGCCGCAAAGCGAGCTTGGGAACGGAGGTCTCTGGCACCGACCGCCGCCGCGATTTCTGCGCGGCGCTCCGGCGTCAGCATCTTGTAGTACATGATCTTGCGGCGCACCATGACTTTCCGGCGAACTAGGGGACGCTTGATGAGGGCTAGGGGATCAAAAGGTGGGGGAAGGGGCTGGAGATTAGATGTGGTTTTAGGGCAGTGGCTGGCGTAGGCCGAGCAGCAAAGGTTCTCGTGTGAATAGTGGTTCCAGTGACGACCGGTCAATCGGTTTTGACTGTACATCGCTCTTGTCACCTTCGCGTTGCAGCCCGGCACGCTGGACCCTCCACGTCACTCACCGAATGGAACGTGCTTCGTCTTGCATTTTCGCTCACTTGTGGGACCGCAGTTCAGAGCAAACCGGCGTCCTTCCCCCTCCCCCGCCCGCGTCATTTTATGCGGAGTAAATAAAAACAGAGGGAGTATACTACGGATGAGGATCCCCTGACAAGGCCGAACCCATTGAGTAACTGACATGCGGGGCCTAGCAAGCATGGGGTCCACCAGTAAGTGACCGAAAGGGAGGGTAAGGCAGGGATACGTATGTGAAAGGAGCTTCCAATGATATAATTTTCACATTATACATCTCATGTTCTATTAATCTTGTCAATAGTCAAATGCGGTTTTGAAAAACGCATTAGAGCATGGTTAATAATATAACCAGTCGATGGCTATAAGGAACTGCCATGTCATATATAGCCATCATCTATTATATGCACTCATACAGTAGTGTGGGCTATAAGGTTGGCTATTTCCCGCAAAAAAAATTATAAGGTTGGCTATTGTATTAGTACTTTTTTCCATCTCCTCTCCATCTCTTTCTTCATATTTATTGTACGTATTTAACTAGGAATACGTATATAGCTAGGCTCTTGCATGAGAGCTCACTCCCCTTACTTTTTCACATCTCTCTCCTCCACATAGGCCCTATATAAATGGAAGGAGGGAGTACAACTATGAGCACTGCATACTCTTGTACAGATGTTGTCAGTACTCCACTAGTACTATTGGACAGGGAGCTTAAAAAAAGTTACTATTGGACTGGCTATACGTGGCGAAATCCTAGTAGGAAGAGCATGCGCGAGAACAAGCACATTCACGTGGTTGAAAACAAATTGGAAACCATCTTGAGTACAAATCTAGGAGTACGTACGAATCTAACAATATTGATTGGGCGTTGTTGAATGTTGATACTTTTTTATCAAAGTAGAGATACTTTGACTACACATAAAACTTATATGTAAACTAGAAAGGATAGGAGGGAGTATAGTGTACGTTCAAAAACGAAACGAACATTGAATACCCTTTATATATGATTTGCGGATGCTATGATCACTCGTTCAAAATTTTGAATCCGCCTTAGGTATCACACATGCCCCCACTCGTTCTCTCTCGATTTCATCTCGGGGCCCGGAGATCGATTGAAAGAGGACTAGGGTGGGTACAATACGCTCGTTTCACTTATGAACGTACAATATAGTCCCT
>NC_057796.1:374015725-374018227 GCF_018294505.1 Triticum aestivum | reverse complement strand
ACGACACGCAATTGATCTCTGAACATCAATCGATCTCGTCAACATGTGTCGGGGCATGCATGAACCGAATGGGATGCCAAAACTAAGACACGAAGCGACACGTAGTGGAGGCAAAGTGAAACTTCAAGCGAACCGTTTGTTTGTATGCATGTCGGACAAATTACAAATAAACATTGGAGATACAAGCATGGTCTAGGCCCACATGCGAATGATGCTCGGCAGAATGTTCAAATGAGGCATGCGGAAGGATGGACTCGACCGGAGGGCGACATGATCGACGGAGAAGAGGGTTGGAGATGAATGAGAAATAAGCAAACGCCACATGATTATACTTGACCGGCTCAAATAAACAATAAGTTGTCTCGCTTGGCCTACATAGTGAAAGGCCTAATGCGCAGCGTGGAGCACTGACGCTCGAATATGGCCGGGAAAACAGGGAAACCGACATGTGGGGCACACCTGTCGGGACGATGTAGCACAAACTAGTCCAATGGAGGAGCTGGCCCACGACCTCCTCGCCACCGGCAACCGTTCATGTGGGTCGTGGGGGCCAACAACGTGGTGCAGCTCCAGCACCGCCTCTGGACACGGCGACCGCGGTGAGCGACACGCTCATCGTCGCTAGACACGATCGGTTTCAGTGTGCCGAGGGTGGCGTTAGTGCTGTGGCACGACCAACAGCTAGTATGTTTGGTTTGTGCCCAAGGTTGCCCCATCAAAGCATTGGGTAGCCAAAATTTTGGTTGAGGTTTTGGTTGCCCATGATTTGGCCGACATCGGCAAGAAAAATGAACTAGAGTTGGCTAGAGTTCATTGGCATGCCAAAAAAATGGCAACCATCCATTTTTGGGTCATGACCAAAACCTCAAAAAAAATGGCAACCATCCAAACAAAGACCAATCTTTGGGTCATGACCAAAATTTTGGTAAGGTGCACTTTGGCCACAATCCAAACACACCCCAACACCCGGCTCGTCAAGGATGCACGGGGCGCCGGGACGCGTCCGCGGAGTGGTGCAGCGCGGCCAACTGCATCCTCAGGACCTGAGACCATGCCGGGTCGTCTTGCTTTTTCAATGACATGCGTCGATCGCATGTGAGCAAAGGGCATCTCCAACGTTGCCCCCACCGCAGCTGACTACCCTGGCACACCAAAAACCCTTGTCCCTCGCGCCGTCGCGCGGTGCGTTCCCAGCCGGCGCCAGCTGCCCGCATCCATGCCGTCCGTCCGTATGCCGTCGTTAACAGGCTCGGTGCCCGAGGAATCAACTCCGGCGACTTAATGACGCACCAGGACGCTTGGCCTCACCAGAATGCGCTACTTAAAGCGGCAACGCCCAGCCAACCTCCACACCATAGCGCATCGTCCTCCTACCTGGCACCACATCTGCCATGACCGCAAGCGCGAACACTCTGCGGGAGAGCTTGTCTTCGGGGATGGAGCTCGAGGTCGCCGCCCTCGCTCAAGTCGCCGCACAAGCGGTGGCCAAGTTGGCGGCCGACGATGGGAGCACCGTCAGCCACACGTCCTACTTGCCGCCGTCCAACGTCCGGCACCGCCGAGGTCGGGGACTCCTCCGAGGATGAGTAGGGCATGGGAGGCGGCAGGGCATGGTGTGCCAACTGGCCGGTCCGTCTCCCGTGTTCTACTTTTCCTCGTCGGAGACCGCACCTTCACTTCACGGGTCTTGAACCCTACCCCGTACATGGAGATCGCAGATGGAGGACGTCGGTCGCCGCTGTAGAATAGGTTTAGGGTCGGTTTCTTTTATTTTTCTGCCCTATAAAAGTTCGAAATGTAATGAAAATCTTCCGTGTTTGCATTAATCTCGGCCGGTGTATATGAACTTTCAAAATAATATAGTATGTTGTAGGAGTACTAGCAAGATGCCCGTGTGTTGCATGGAAGATCAAGATCTTGTGGGAGAAAAGGATGAACGAGGGAAGGCCTTATCTGCAAATGCACATTCACGCATTTCACATTTTCTACATCTACGGGAACCTACGAAAGGGTTAACGTAAATTGCCTCTCTCTCTCCTCCCCTAATTTTCATGGTGGTGGGCCCTTCCCTCCCCCCAATCTACAATCAACAGCTCACACGTTTCACATTATGTTAATTACGTAACTGGGACTACGTAGGTGTAGCATTACTCGTCCTAAAAAACCCAACTAAGCCAACCTCCCAGCATATCGCGCGGGAAAAGACCCGACCGCGCCGTTTTAGTCGGGATTACCGGATTACTAGTAGTAGTATTGATGGATCGCGTGAAGCAACAAGTTTTTTTCAGGGGGCGAAGCACCTAGTTTAAAAGGAAAAAGGCGGTACACTCACAGCACCCCTGTCGCGGTCGCATTGCACCCCACACACGTTCGGTCCTGCACACGGCTCACGCAAACGGAACGCGCTTCGGCTTGCCTCTTCACTGACACGTGGGACTGCCCTTGGAGAAACTGACCATGCGCCAAACTCCCCCCGTCCACCGCGCGAAATTCCTCTCCCCC
>NC_057796.1:373937443-374015484 GCF_018294505.1 Triticum aestivum | reverse complement strand
CACTCCATTCGCTCCGCCAAAGCCGCCCTCCCCGCCATGCCGATACATCGGCGCCGCGGTTCATTGAGGGGACGCACGGCGATCCTCTCGCTCCCCCAGTATGCTCTCGTAGACTGCCGTCCTCTAGCCGCGCCGCCACCGCTGGCAACGTTCTTGTGGAGGCGCACGGCGGTCAGCGCCGCCATCGCTGGCGACGTTCGTGTGGAGACGCACTGCGGTCAGCTTCTCCCACGGTACGCGCATTCTAGACTGAGGCCCCATGCATGTCGGTGTAGCGCTGAATGTTAGCTGATAGACGTTGTTAATCTCAATGTTTGCCGAAGTAGTTTACAGTCAATATGCTCTGCTTAAGAAGCTTCCTTGCCCTGTTCTACACTCAATCTGCTTAGCTGAGATGGCATGCCAAGGCCGATTAGTTGCTAAAATATCCTGCCATATATTTATTGTGACATAGATTGCCATGGTCTAGTAGCCAATCTGTTAGGAGAAATAGCTCTACACCGTTTTATACTCGATCTTTGTTGCTGCGATGGCCTTCGATAGTTTGATGGCTGTGTGCTCGGCCTCATTGACTGCTGAAACAGCCTGCCATAATTTAGCACTCAAATCTGTTTGCTGAATTAGCTTTACATATATTTTGTTACTTAGATCTGCTCGTCCAAATATCTTGCCATAGCTTTAGACATCGACCTAGGTGTTTTCTTCTGGACTTCATAAAAAAGCATATATATTTTTCTTGTAATATCTAGTAGAAGAACTAATTTGTATGTCTAACAGATGGACAGGACTTGGATAACTTCTGCTCAAAGATTCTCCGCTGCATATGTCGAGGGGGTTGAAAACTTCATGAACTTTATCAGAGCTGAGTACGGTGATCCAAAATCAAATGTGCTCTGCCCGTGTAGCAGTTGTATGAATTCAGTTACAAGACCCCAGTCAACTGTGCAAAATCATCTACACTTGTATGGGATGTCGGTCACATATACTAGGTGGGTTCATCATGGTGAAGCTATGAACGTCAATGTTATTGACTACGTGGAAGCAGCAGATCACCATCTTGATCTGCCTGATGCTCAGGTGGAAGAGGAGGAGGAGGAGGTGGTGGTGGTGGTGGTGGTGGCGGAGCCAGTGAGTTTGACCAACATTGAAACAATGCTACGAAATGCTCATGCATTCCGTGAACTTTCACCTCCAGAAGAAAAACGGTGGGCCCGCATGTTGGAACAATGCAACGTGGCTGTCACCCCAGGAAATAAGTTGTCAGTATTCTCAGCTATGGTCACCTTTCTTCAGGTTAAGACATCTGAGCGGATGACCAACAAATCATTTGATGCGATGTTGGCTGCTTTCCGCAAAGCTTTCCTAGATGCGTCTGAGCTGCCACACACCTACAGTAAAATGAAGAATTTCCTTCGTGCAGTTGGAATTGGATATGATATGATCCATGTTTGTAAGAATAAGTGCGTTCTGTTCCGGAAGGATTATGCCAACTTAAGTGAATGCCCGAAATGCAAATCATCAAGATGGAATGATGGCGATGCTGTGAAGAGGATTCCTCATAATGTTCTGAGACATTCTCCAATTACACCAAGATTGCAGAGGTTGTTTCATGATGCTGAAACAAGAGAGGATGTACTGTGGCATTCTAGGAACCAGGATTTCAGATATCAGAATGTAATGAGCCATCCATCTCATGGTAGTGAGTGGAAAAGCTTCAATCAGAAGCACGAAACATTTTCTGCTGATCCGAGAAACATTAGACTTGGCTTAGCTTCAGATGGATTTAACCCATTTGGCCACCAGAGCGCCACATATAGCATGTGGCCAGTGCTTGTTATCCCTTACAACATGCCTCCAAATGTTTGCACCAAAGAATCAAACTACATGATGGCCTTGCTCATCCCAGGTCCAAAAAGTCCCGGAAAGGATTTTGATTTGTTCATGGAGCCTCTTGTGGAGGAACTTCAACAGCTATGGAGGGGTGTTCTCACTTGAGACCTATATAGCAGCCCACCAGCTGATTTCTTTCTGTGTGCTGTTATAATTTGGTGCATCCATGATTATCCGGCTTTGGGCACTATGTCAGGGCGAACGACACATGGTTACAATGCATGTGTTCGTTGTGACAGGAATCCGCTGTCATACGCAATACTTAGCAAGATCTGTTACATTGGACACTGCCGTTTCCTTGCCAAGGACAAGCCGCATCCTAGAAAATACCGAAGACATGTGTTCAATGCAAAGCATGAAAACCGTGATGCGCCAAAGAGGCTCACCGCCGATGAGTTGCAAGTGGAATTAGAGAAGGTCAGGCATATTACACCAGGAAACCATCCTGATAATGGTAGCGGGAAAAGGAAGCGTGGCAGGGCAGAAGAGAGATTATTGTTTACCCACAGGTCCACTTTGTGGGACTTGGAGTATTGGAAAGGGATCTGCGACATAATCTTGATGTGATGCACATCGAGAAAAATATATGTGACAGCATTATCGGCACACTTCTTAATATTGCAGGCAAGACAAAAGATACCTTAAAATCTAGGATTGATTTGACACACCTGGGTATCAGAAAGGATTTGCAGGTGCAAGATGAAGGTAAACCACGGGATATGGCACCAGCTATGTACGTCTTGGACAAGGTAAAAAGAAAAGAATTCTGCAAGGTCCTGTCACGTGTGAGATTCCCACATGGATTTGCTTCCAACCCTGAAAGGAGAGCCAGTGCAGATGGAGACAAGGTACAAGGGTTGAAACTCATGACTGCCACGTCCTACTTCAAAGGGTTTTACCGGTTATCCTTAGAGGATTGGGCCGCCCTGACTTATACAGAGCAGTTGCAGAGTTGGGACAATTCTTCAGGGAACTCTGCAGTAGAAATATCAGGATAGATGCTTTGGAGAGTCTTAGAGACAAGATACCAACTATCCTATGCGACCTTGACAAGATATATCCTCCAGCCTTCTTTGATGTGATGGTGCATTTGGCTATTCATCTACCTGATGAGGCACTACTTAGAGGTCCAATACAGTATGGCTGGATGTACCCTATTGAAAGGCGGCTAGGCACTTTCAAGGGCTATGTTAGGAACGGAGCTAGACCCGAGGGTTCCATTGCAGAGACCTACATTGCTACAGAAGCGTTGACATTCTGCTCAAAATACATTGAAACAACTGATCAGCTTAGCAAAGACGTGGATGAAGACAATCCCGGGCTCAATGTTTTCGATTATTCTGTTCGAGTTACAGGGAAGAGTCGACAAGAGGACAAACCTAAAGATTTGGACAAAATGGTTTAGTATGTGTTGAATAACTGTCCTGAGATACTACCTTATATCAAGTAAGTGCCAAGTACTGCAGCTTATACATCGTAATCTACTAAACTTGCAGCACATTCTTATATATTTAGATGTTTGACGTGATCACTATGTTGTGCAGCATCTACAAAAAGGAGTTACTGCCGCAAAATCCAAGAAACATTGACAAACTGGTTATGGCAGGATTTGCGAAATGGTTCAAGAGCCATGTAAGCTTTTGAATTGCACTGTCAGTTTTTTTAATATATTGAGTACATAAGATGATCAGCTTGTCTATTTTCTAACCATAGGTTAAGAAGATGCGGGAGGATGGGCAGGCAGTTGATGATGCCCTTTACTCACTAGCAATGGGTCCTGATACTCGGGTAAGACATTATGAATCTTGCGTTGTTGGAGATGTGCGCTACAACACCCTTGCACGAGACGAAGGCAGGAACACACAAAACAGTGACATCATGAGCACGGATACGTATGACAAAGAGACAACTGAAATGTATGCTAACATAACAGACATTGTTCAGTTGCAGTATATCTCCAGTTTCGAGGATCATCGGTGTGTGGTTCTGTTGTGCTGTCGTTGGTATAACCTGTTTTCCAGGATCGCAAAACCCAGAGCTGATGATTATTTCAAATCCATCAATGTCAAGGCGGCGTACCAGACCAATGAGCCTTTTATTTTGGCAAATCAAGCAACACACATATTTTTCTTGGAAGACACATTTGCATGTAGTGATGACAAGAGAGTAGTGCAAAGGTTTGAGCAGAGGAATTCGTTTAATGAAGTTGCACAACAAGATGATGCTTACACTGTTCCTGATGTACAAGATAACACAGATGTTCCTAATATCTTTGAGAACCATCATGTCAATGACGCCGGCGAAAAGATTGCCTGTCGTGTTGTGGACATACAAGAGTTGATCAAGAAGAAGCCAACGTTCAAGGACGTTGAGGACGAAGAAGAAGATGACACCATGGGGAATTATGATTCAGACTGATACACATGGCGAAGATGTTGACGTTGCTGCTGCGGATGATGATTACGTTGCTTTTGTTGTATTTGCCTGTCAGAAGACGTTTTTTTATCTACTATGTGAAATTGTATTTACTATGACAACTGAAACCTGATGAACATGTTGTTTAGTATTTTCCTGTGAGAACATCACTTGTTATGTATGCTAATTTGTGTTTGGTGATTGTATAACGACTAAAACATGATGACATTGTTGTTTAGTTGTACTCATATTTGGCTGTGAAACTTGAATTTGATGACATAGTTTGCTGTTGGACTGCAATTTGCTCGACGTCTTCGAATGAGAACAAAGCTAACCAGACAGGTCCTTTGCTAATTTATTTATTTATTACCAAAAGGGCCTCTGCTATTTATTTATTTATGAGCAAAAGGGGATACCCCCTGATTTCCGTTAATAGAAATCATTAGATGTTCACAACACTACGCCCAGCCTGCTACACAGGTTTCATTCATTACTAGTTTCAGCAAAGTGCTCATGTCATAGCCACTGAATACATCACGAGTGCTACATACACTGCAAATAAAGAGACAATCATCCTACAGAGCACATCAATTTTGCCCATTATCTTCACAAGCTCTTTCACCTCCTCATTGCTGTCAAGGCCGTTCAATAGCTGTTGCTTGGCCATGATCAGAGGAACTGCATCTTTAACCTTCTGCTCTGCATCTTCCTCTTTTGTCGTTCCTTCAGTTACTTGTCCAACACCCCAACCTGCTGGTATTGGGATTCCTCGGCTAACCAAATAATCAGCGTAGTTGCACTCCCCCACATCAGCAACTTCCCAGAAATACAAATCACACGAATCTTCCCTTTTCTGCACGAATCAAATTGGAAGATCATCAACCAAACTATTAAAAAATCAGCAACTAAAAGCAGCAGAACAACACTTAAACATTTTATTACCCCATGATTCGGGCATTTGTAGAAGACTCGGCCAGGGTTGAGGATTGTGGTTGAGACGTGATGGATGACTCTGCGTGATTTGCAGCAGTGGCACCACACCAACGGCAGCGGGTTACGATGAGCAACCGGCTGCAGTGCGCGTGCCGGCGGGTGTGTGATGAGACCCACAGGCGATGGTACGGGTGGGGACTTGGCGCATATTTGGTTGTTGCCTGCTGAAGAGCAGGTGGACGAGCAGCCAGCGGACATGATTGCTGCGGCCAGAGCTTCTGATGCTAGGCAGAGTAAGTAGAGAAGAGGAGAAGCGAACGTTGGATATGTCAGCTTCATTACTTGCAGAGTACCA
Organism: Triticum aestivum; assembly: GCF_018294505.1. Lineage (NCBI taxonomy): Eukaryota > Viridiplantae > Streptophyta > Magnoliopsida > Poales > Poaceae > Triticum > Triticum aestivum. The sequence continues at coordinate 374,009,891 of NC_057796.1, read as the reverse complement.
TAGCGCCATATATGGTCATAGTCTAGGTTTGGATTCGAACCAGCTACAGGAGCATGTCTCTCTTTTTTCTAAAACTCAGCAACGTCTCTTTACTGGTACACTAGCTTGTTCTGTACGCCTTATCAAGTCTTTGATTCCTCCACCAGACATATGGGACCCACTGGAAGGGTCTCTGTATTTCGCGAAAAAAATGTGCCCCCCGCTAACAGGTCGGACCCACCAGCTATCTTCGCACGCAAGGAAGTGCCTCCTTATTACGCACAAAAAAAATGAATACTCCCCCTGCCAGCTGGAACCCAGCATCATGGGAGGCTGACTTGTGGGCCTACCAAGTTGACGGGGATGGAGGGCTTTGTCAACTTAGTCAATATGAACGATTCTAGCTCCAGTTACCGTACGATGTTCATCCAACGGCAGTAGTGCTTCTTCAACCTCTGGTCTTCTTGCTCCAGCCGCCCAAACCAGCGCTGGTCGTGCCACGTGCTCCTGCCTCCCGTGGCCGGCTATGATGCCGCGGAGGCCTCACCACCCCTACTACTCCCACCGCTCGCCAGGCCATCCCTCTACTCACCCACACCCCTTGTTATTCTGCGGCGACGGCAGCCTCACACCGCAGCCGAACCAGTGAACCCTCGTACTCCTCTCCGCCTGGGCATCCACTGTCGCGTCTTCCCCGGCTCCGTGTCGTCCCCTTCCTAGGCCACGCTGTCGTCCACCGCCTTGGTGCTCTCGGCGCGGCATGGTCAATGTGGTCAATGACCGACTTCTATCGGAAGAGTACTGTACATGGAGAGGCTGACAGCTGGGTCCACGGCCGCAGCTGGGTCCATGACCACAGCCCAGTCTTTTTGTGATTTGCCAGGTAAGTCACCTTGTCAGGCCTATTGGGCTGCAAATCTTTCAAGACGAGGAGAGCTTCATTCGGCTGGCCGAGAAAATGGCCTATCAGTAATGAGAAATGGGTTGTACATTTTTAAAACACATCAAACCGGCAATTAGTTTCAAATTAATTTTTTTCATTTCGAGATTTTAAATTGCATTAATTTTTATGCGTGGACAATTTGTTGGATTTTATATTGATATACATTTATTTTTAAAATCAGTTTGAATGTGACTCGAAATTTCAGGATTAAAAACAGTTCGGACCGCACCGAAATATGCAAAATTTCGTATAATTTTTTAACCGTGGCCACAATATGGGTTGTAATGCTAACAAAAAGAATATGGGCTCCAAAAAAACCTTAAGAATTAGCAAATGGGCTGTAAATTATTAGAAATAATGGCAGATGGGTTGTATGCCGTTTTCCACAGATTTGAGGCTTTCCTAAAAAAAGGTTGACGCACAAGCAGTAACTGTTGGATGTCCATCCAACGGCTGTCGTGCTTCTTCAATCTCTGCTCTTCCTGCTCCAGCCGCTCAAACAAGCGCCGGCGGGACTGCCTGCTCCCTCCTCCCCACGGCCGGCTGTGCTGCCGCGCAGGCCTCACCGCCCCACCGTACTCCCATCGCTGGCCTGGCCATCCCTCTACTCACCCACACCTGTTGTTATTCTCCGGCGACGGCAGACGAACCAGTAAACCCTCGTACAGTCATACTCCCCTACGCGTGGGAAACAACTGCCGAGTCTTCCCTGCCTCCGTGTCGTTCCCTTCCTAGGCCTCGCCATCGTCCACCGCCCTGGTGCTCTCGGCGCGGCCTGGTCAACGTGGTCAACGACCGACATGCATCTGAAGTGGACTGTACGTGGAGAGGCTGACGGCTGGGTCCACGGCCGCACGCAAGGAAATGCCTCCTTATTACGCGCAAAATAATGATTCCTCCACCTGACATCTCGGACCCACCAAAAGGGCCTTTGTATTTCGTGAAAAAAAGTTACCGCCGCTGACAGCTCGGACCCACCAGCTATATCTTCGCACGCAAGGAAGTGCGTCCTTATTACGCACAAAAAAATGAATACTCCCCCTGCTAGCTGGGACCCAGTATTGTGGCAGGCTGACTTGTGGGCCTATTAAGTTGACGAGGATGGAGGGCTTTGTCAACTTAGTCAATATGCACGATTCTAGCTCCAGTGACCGTACGATGTCCATTCAACGGTCGTAGTGCTTCTTCAACCCCTGGTCTTGTTGCTCCAGCCGCCCAAAGTAGCGCCGGTCGTGCCACATGCTCCTGCCTCCCGTGGCCAGCTGTGCTGCCGCGGAGGCCTCACCGCCCCCTACTATTCCCACCGCTGGCCAGGCCCTACGGCGACGGCAACCTCACACCGCAGCCGAACCAGTGAACCCTCGTACTCCTCTCCGCGCGGGCTTCCACTGCCGCGTCTTCCCCGGCTCCGCGTCGTCCCCTTCCTAGGCCTCGCCGTCGTCCACCGCCCTGGTGCTCTCGGCACGGCGTGGTCAATATGGTCAAGGAACGGCTTCCATCGCACGTGGACTGTACGTGGAGAGGCTGACAGATGGGTCCACGGCCGCAGCAAGGAAGTGCCTCCTTATTACGCGCAAAATAATTATTCCTCCACCTGACAGCGGGGACCCACCAGACGGGCCACCGTATTTCGCGAAAAAACGTTTCCCCCTGACTACTGGGACCCACCAGCTACATCTTCGCATGCAAGGAAGTGTCTGACAGTCGGGACCCACCTGGTCGAAGCGTACGTAGCGTTCTCATTCTGGTCGCGAATGTGTGCGTACATACTGGTCGATGTAGAGGCGCGCACGTGTCGTAGTAGAGGCGAGCACGTAGCATGTACACGTACGTACAGCGGTGAGGGTGCAAGAAAGTAAATACAGCCACGTACGTACATACGGGCGGGGTCTCGAATGCCTACTCGCGCGTATGTACGGCCAGGGCTCGTGTACATGGCTGGGTCAGAACGGAGAAACAGCGTCGTCATGTTCATGGGGAGCCAACGGAATGCATCATGTTCATCAGGACGAAACGGAACGCGTGGGAGCCAACCGGCTTGGACGGAACAGCCGATGGAAACGAGGCCTGGCATACCGCAGAACGGAGGAAACGGCCTTGTGTTCGACCGGCCACGTTCGAATCGGGATCATGTTCATCGGGAGGGGTCTGGCGTACCGCAAAACGGAGGAAACGGACCTCCTACGGTCGAAACGGGGGTCCTGTTGATCGGGAGGGGTGTGGCGTACCGTAAAAAGGAGGAAACGGACTTGTGTTGGAGCGCTACGGTCGAAACGGGGGTCCTGTTCATAGGGAGGGGTGTGGCGTACCGTAAAATGGGACTCCACGGGATACTGTTCATCTCCACCGTCGACCCCCTCCAGCCTCCACGGGCTACTGTTCATCCACCGTCGACCTCCTCCAGCCTCCACCTGCGACTGTTCATCCACGGGCTCCTGTTCATCCAGCCTCCACCGCGCGCTACTCCATCGGCTACTATTCAACCAGCCCTCTCCACGGGCTCCTGTTCAACCACCCCTCCACGGGCTACTGTTCATCCTGCCCTCCACCGTCTACTGTTCATCCTGCCCTCCACGGGGTGGTCCTGTTCATCCTGCCCTCCACGGGGTCCTATTCATCCAGCCCCAACTGGCTCGAACGATCGGGGTCCTGTTCATCCACCCCCACCGGGAACTGTTCATCCAAACCCCCCAGCAACGCTCACTGTTCATCCAGATGCAATGCCACGGGGTCCTGTTCATCCACCCCCACCGGGAACTGTTCATCCAAACCCCCCCAGCAACGCTCATTCTTCATCCAGAGGCAGCACCGATCGGCTTCAGTTAGCAGCAGTAGCGACGGAATCGCTCGATCGGGTTCAGTTAACAGCCATCGATCGATCGCTCGAGTTCAGTAACACGTAGCCTGCAGTGCAATCGCTTGGGTTCAGTTAGAGCCCAACGCCTCGCTTGGGTTCAGTTAGAGCCCAACGCCTCGCACCCACGCGCGTGCGTGTACGAGAGAAACGCGCATCGCTCGGCCCCGACCACCCACCGTAACCGGGAACACCCCGATATTTTCCTCCCCTCGCTTCTACCACGGTTTTTTCCGTCATGGACGACCCAAAGAATGTCATGCAGCTGCGTCTCCGGCCTGCCCAGGATGAAAAGCCCAAAATGTCATAAGTTTGACAGAAAAGATTTTCGTTCGGCCCAAAATGTCACGGATGTGTCTTTTTTTGTAGTGTTGAAGCCAAGTTCAGGAGCTACTGAGGGAGTCCTGGACTAAGGGGTCCTCGGGCGTCCGGCCTGTTACTCATTGGGCCGGACTGATGGGCTATGAAGATACGAAGGCCGAAGACTATACCCGTGTCTGGATTGGACTTTCCTTGGCGTGGAAGGCAAGCTAGGCGGCCAGCTGTGAAGATTCCTTCTTATGTAACTGACTCCATGTAACCCTAGATCTCTCCGGTGTCTATATAAACCGGAGAGCATAGTCCGGATGAGGGACATTCATGACCATATACACATAGGCTAGGCTGCTAGGGTTTTAGCCATTACGATCTCGTGGTAGATCAACTCTTGTAACACTCATATTCATCAAGATCAATCAAGCAGGAAGTAGGGTATTACCTCCATAGAGAGGGCCCGAACCTGGGTAAACATCGTGTCCCCCGTCTCCTATTACCATCGATCCTAGACGCACAGTTCGGGACCCCCTACCCGAGATCCGCCGGTTTTGACACCGACAGCCGCCGTTCGCCATAGCCGCAGCCGCAGCCATCCCCGAGCCTCTCCGACACGCCCTCGTCCTCTCCGTCGTCTCACGTGACCAGAAGACCCCTGAAGCGCCGCCCCGACATCTTCTTCCTCCTCGGGTCGCCGAGATCGCCGGTGACCGTGCACCCTCCCTGACGCCTCCCCGAGCACGCCGAGCCCTGCAGAAGATCCGCTGTGAGCTCCGCCCCCTTCCCCCCACCCCTACTCCTGTCGCCCCGCGCGCCCTCTAGGCATAGCTCCCCTCCAGCCGAGCCTTGCCACCGCCGCGAATGTCGCCGTCCTCGTTACGATGGGCCAACGCCGCATCTGAGCATCTGGTCGAGCTCCTGCTGCCCCGTAGCTTCTACCTGTGCTCTCCGTTCGCTTGGAGTCGAGCTGCAGCCCCGCGCCCGCATCTAGCCGAGCTCCGGCCGCCGCAGCCGTTGTCACCGCCGTCGCTCTGGTCCGTCTCCGGCGATGCCAACTGCACCACTGGATGCGGCTCACCCCCAGCTGACCATAGAGCCCCTCCGCCGAACGTTTGGTCGCCGGAGGGCGAAACCCGAGCCTCGCAGCCGCGTCTGCTCGTCGTCGGCGGCTAAACGCCGGCCTAATAACTAATTAGCACTAAGCTAATGACCCACAGACTCACCGACATGTGGGCCCTGCTGCCTAATTAACCCTGGTTTAGCTCCTATTTAGATTAAACTAACCACACGGGCCACAGATGTCAGTTTGACCTGGCCACGTCCCACGTTGACCGACCCCACCCGTCAGTGCTGACTTGCTGACGTGGTTGTTGACCCGACCCCACCTGTCGGTGACACTAACCAGCACTGGTTCACTGACTAGTGGACCCCACTGGTCAGGTTTGACCAGGGGCAGCCCAGTTGACTTGCTGACGTAGTGCCGACGCAATGCTGACGCAGTAATGCCTTTTCTGGATTTATTCTTTTCAGGAAATTCCAGGAATTAGTGCTAACTTCAAAAATTCATAGAAATTAATCTGTAACTCCAAATGCAAAGTGTTATATATGAAAAATGATCAGAAAAATCCAATCTATCCATCTGTAGTGGTTTCATGCATGTTTAAACAAGTTAACTTGCTGTTTAGTGCAAAACATGATAAAGCACTATTTAAGATCACAAGTGAGTTGAACTTTGAATCTTTGGTTCAAAATAGCTCAAACCCATCTGGTTGTACTTGCACTAGCTCAACACACTCATTTTGCCATGTCATAATCATGCATCATAATTGTTGCATTGCATTGATTGTGTTCTTCCTTGTTTGCCGGTATTTGTCCCCTCTTAGTAGATGTGGTTCCGACGATGAGTTCAATGACACCGATGAAGAGCTATACTATCTTCAGAAGTGCCAGGCAAGCAAAAACCCCTTGTTCATTCCGATACAATCTCACTCTCTCGCTTCTGCTCTCTTTTACTGCATTAGGACAACAACGTTACAACTGTTACATGCTGCGGTAGCTGAACCCCTTTTCCTCTGCATGACATGTCATTGCCACAGTAAATAGATGAAACCAACTAGCATGAGTAGGAGTTGTTTGAGCCCTGTTGTGCCTACTCATTCATGCTTGTTTGTCATGCCTGCTACTGCTTAGAGTTGAGTCAGGTCCGATTCATCGGGGATGAATTGGAATGGTGATGAACATGTCCTATTGTGTCTGAGCTAAGTGTGTGAACACGTTTTGGTAAAGGTAGCGGTGAGAGGCCATGTAGGAGTACATGGTGGGTTGTCTCATTGAAGCCGTCCTCAGGAACCGAGTTTCGTGTTTGTGATCCATGAAACAACTACTACCATGCATTGGGCCCTGAAATAGGACCCCGCTCGACTTCTTAACCACCCTAGTCCTCTGTCCAGGAGTTGCAAGTAGTTTCTGGTGTTTGTAGTATGCTGGAGGCCGTGCGCAGCGCTGACCCGAGGGGTGGGCTGTGATGCGGTAGGCACGTGGCCGGGTATGCCGGGCGCCCCTTTGGTGTCGCGTAACCCTGTACACATCGTTCGGGGCCGTATGTGGAAACCTCGGCCGGACTCCCTGCGGATGGAACCTGAATAGGGGATAAACCTGGATTAGAGACTTGAGTGTTTAGGTAGGTTGTGGTCTACACCCACGTCAACTTTCGCTTGAAGTCTGCCGAGCACATGTCGTGTGCAGACGCTAAGTGGTGGAAACATGTGTGAAGAAGTACACCCCTGCAGGGTTATAAATGATCTATTCGAATAGCTGCATTCGCAGTAAAGGACTTCTGGGTTGCCTATAACAGTTCATAGACAAGTGAAAGTGGATAATCTAAAATGCGCAAGATAAGCGTGAGTGCTATGGATGGCGTTCTCGTAGGGAGACGGGAGCGGATCCATAGTGGTGTATTGATTGGTGAATATGTGGACTCGTGTGCGCCACCTCAAAAGAGTTGCTTGCAGTCGTAGTTCAGGTTAGCCACTGAGTCAAAGCTGGCTTGCTGCAGTTAAACCCCACCATCCTTTTGTTGATACTGATGCATATGTAGATAGTTCTGATGTAAGTCTTGCTGGGTACATTTGTTCTCACGTTTGCTTAATTTATGTTTTTGCAGAGAGACTTCAGTCTCGCTAGTAGTTCCGCGTGGACTTCGATGTTTAGCTTGTTACCTCAGCTACGATCTTGTGCCCTCGACAGGATCTTGTAGATACTCAGGCTTCTCAGCCTTCTTCATTTGTAGTTGTCTGTACTCAGACAAGTTAAGCTTCCGCATGTTCTTGTTGCTTGTATGCTCTGTATGTGGGGTCATGATACCCATGTTTGTAATACTTGGCTCCTCGGAGCCTAATGAATAAATACTTTGAGTCGTAGAGTTTTGTTGTGATGCCATGTTGTATTTACACATATCGAGCATATTGTGTGTATGATTGAAATGCTTGGTATGTGTGGGATCTGACAACCTAGTTGTCTATCCTTGGTAGCCTCTCTTATGGGGAAATGTAGTCTAGTTCTTCCACTGAGCCATGGTACTCTGCTACAGCCCGGTTTACCGAAGTCCTGTTAGCCCAGTTGCTACTGTTCCGGAACACTTAGACAGGCCGGCATGTGTCCTTCTTCGATCCTATGTCTGTCCCTTCGGGGAAATGTCACACGGTGTCTTTCGGAGTCCTGTTAGCCTGCTACAGCCCGGAATCCCAGAGTCCTGCTAGCCCAGTTGCTACAGCCCGAACTCACTCGCTGATGACCGACACGTTCTTTGCTGGGTCATGTATGCCTGTCCCTATAAGTTAGTGCCACTTTGGGTTCACGACTAGTCATGTCGGCCCGGGTGGCCGCCCAGTTGGTGTTGCGGGGTTTGGTGATGTAGAACCACTCCTACTGCCACACCTTGATTGTTTCTACGAATGCCTCTTTCGGCCAGACGACGTTGGGGAGCTTGCTTACCATAGCTCCGTCGCAGTCCGTCGACCACCTTCGGCTTCAGATTGAAGACCTTGAGCCACAGGTCGAAGTGTGGAGGGATGCGAAGAAGAGCATAACACATGAAGATGGACGCCGATATGTGGAGGAAGGAATTTGGGGCTAGATCATGGAAATCTAACCCGTAGTAGAACATAAGGCCCCGGACGAAGGGGTGGAGGGGAAACCCTGGCCCCCGGAGGAAATGAGGGATGAACACGACCCTCTTGAAGGAAATATGCCCTAGAGGCAATAATAAAGTTATTATTTATTTCCTCATATCATGATAAATGTTTATTATTCATGCTAGAATTGTATTAAGCGGAAACATAATACATGTGTGAATACATAGACAAACATAGTGTCACTAGTATGCCTCTACTTGACTAGCTCGTTGATCAAAGATGGTTGAGTTTCCTAGCCATACACATGAGTTGTCATTTGATTAACGGGATCACATCATTATGAGAATGATGTGATTGACTTGACCCATTCTGTTAGCTTAGCACTTGATCATTTAGTTTACTGTTGTTGCTTTCTTCATGACTTATACATGTTCCTATGACTATGAGATTATGCAACTCCCGATTACCGGAGGAACACTTTGTGTGCTACCAAACGTCGCAACGTAACTGGGTGATTATAAAGGTGCTCTACAGGTGTCTCCGATGGTACTTGTTGAGTTGGCATAGATCGAGACTAGGATTTGTCACTCCGATTGTCGGAGAGGTATCTCTGGGCCCTCTCGGTAATGCACATCACAATAAGCCTTGCAAGCAATGTGACTAATGAGTTAGTTACGGGATGATGCATTACGTAACGAGTAAAGAGACTTGCCGGTAACGAGATTGAGCTAGGTATTGAGATACCGACAATCGAATCTCGGGCAAGTAACATACCGATGACAAAGGGAACAACGTATGTTGTTATGCGGTTTGACCGATAAAGATCTTCGTAGAATATGTACGAGCCAATATGAGCATCCAGGTTCCGCTACTGGTTATTGACCGGAGACGTGTCTCCGTCATGTCTACATAGTTCTCGAACCCGTAGGGTCCGCACGCTTAAAGTTCGGTGACGATTGTATCCGGACCTGTGTATATAATTGCAGAAAATACAATACTCCACGAGCCCAATCTGCTGACAACTGTTTATGACATTGTATCATGCCTGCCCGATTATTATTTCGAAACCGTTGGCTAGCCCGTCGCCCCACGTCTCGGGAAGCGGTTTTATTGGCACGTCTTGTCTAAGCAGAGATCATGTCCCCTTATTCACGGGATTTTCGATAATGTAGGTATGGATAACCCAACCGTCCCTGGGTACAACTCTTTGGGGATAGGTAAGTTTCAAGACCCAGGAGGGGACGCTCGATATTCTGGGCCTTCATATAGGGACCCAGACTTGTCTTTTTCTTCCGCGCTTGCTTCTTCCTCAACCCCGGCCACCTCGAGTTCTAGCCCTCGAGTTCCAATCACCACCAGCCCCAATCATGTCCGGGTCCAGCCGTTCAGGCCGGTGGGTGGCCTCTTCCGTCACGGAGGAGGATATTGCAAAGCTCCGCGTAGCGAGGTACCTGACCCCAAAAATCCTTCATCGGCTTCCTGCCGAGGGGCAGATTATTCCCACCCCCAAATCCGGCGAGAGGGTAGTATTTGTGTCCCACTTCCTCCATGGGTTAGGGTTCGCGCTTAACCCCTTCGTCCGGGGCTCATGTTCTACTATGGGCTAGATTTTCACGATCTGGTCCCGGACTCTGTTCTTCTTATCTCAGCATTCATCGTCACGTGTGAGGCCTTCCTCCGGACTCCTCCGCACTTTGGTTTGTGGCTCAAGACTTTTGATGTGAGGCCGCGGGTGATAGATGGGGAGCAGGCGGAGTGCGGTAGCGTTGTCATAAACAAGCTTGCCAGCGCAGTTTGGTTTGAAGGATCCTTTGTCGAGTCTTCCAAACTATGGCAGCATGGGTGGTTTTATGTCAACGAGCCGCGGGGCTCCAAGTAGGTGGCTACGCCTGCATTCCGACCCGGCCCTCCGACTCAGCTTCCTTCATGGATCAACAAGGGGTTGGACTGGGGATCCGCTAATGAGGTGCAGACTCTGCAAGGTCGCATCCGAAGTCTTACCGAGAAGGGCATCGATCTTGCGAACGTCGTTCAGGTAATGCTGGTCCGCCGGATCCTGTCGTGTCAACGGCGGCCTCTCCTTATGTGGGAGTTCAATCCAGAAGGGCGGCGGACTCTTCAGCACTTCTTCGGTACTACGCACGAAGGAATGTGGAAGTTATATTCCGGGGAGCGAGAGCAATGGCCGGACACCACCGAAGACGTCGGCCTCGACTGCAATCATCTGGACACTCCGGTAAATATTTAATCCCCGCAAACCTTTCATTCAAGCATCTCTTGACAAGACACTAAACAACCTGCCCTTATACAGGACTGAATAAAGAAAGCGGTGTTAATCTAGTGTCCGGTGCCCCTTCCCGAAGACACTGCGTCCGCCCTACTGACGCGGATGTTGATCCCGACACCGTACCTGGTGTCTACAGAGGGAGGCGAGAGCGGGGAGCCCAGAGGAGATGCCCATCCTAAGGGCGATTTAGGCGCTGTGTTCGGGGAAACCAAAACCCTTTTGCCCGGGGGCAAAGGTGTGGAGGGGGCACTTCATGGCAAGAAGAGGGCCGCTTCTGGAGGTCAGGAGGGGAAGCCTTCCAAGAAAGGGAAAATGCCCTCGTCGGGCGGCTTGAGCCGGGTAAGCGATGTCGTCGTTGAGCTTGATGATGAGGACGAACCTCCGGCCAGACCGTAAGTGGAGCAGGGCGCTTTAACCCTACCTCATTCCTTTCTTATTACTGGAATAACCCTCCGACATATGTGCATCCTCGCAGGTTAACGCCTGGTGCTTCTCAATCATCCTCCTCCTCGGGAGACCTTCTTTCGGAGATGATGGAGAGCGACCCGCCTTCTCCGGCCTCCTTGCCTAACAGGGCGGATGATCTCGAGGTGTCGTCCCGGAGGGCTCCTCCCAACCGGCAAGTAGCGCAGGAAACGAGGAAGGAGCTACCCGAAGGTGGTGCCTCTGTCACTCAGGGTTCGGGGATCAAGAATGACGGCCCCGAACTGTCCGGTTTACAGCCGGAGACAATGCTGGAGGCGGGTAAGTGGATTCCTTCAAAGGAACGTCGTGCTCCGGCAGCGGTGTCCGAAGACCCAGGAGTGCCGGAGACGCTGACGGACATGCTGCGACGAGCGTCCGTTTCAGAGGAGCACCATGCCTTAATGGTTACGGTGGTCGAAAAAGTTGTATCCGCGAAGAGCGGGTTGAACGAGGCCTTTACGAGCCTTCTGAGAGGTTTTGAGGTTTGTGATGTAATGTTGCCAATTGAATAATATTGACAGAATGCACCTGTTGTGTATGCAGTAGCCCCTGAGACTCGGATCGCCTTCCAAAGGAAGTGATCGGAGGATCGAAAAGATATTTTCAGGTACTAACCTTGGTTTAATTTGGAATGCAGGCTGTCTCCCCTCCTGCCACTGCCCGAAATTAGGAGTTAACCGAATTGCGGCGAAAGCTGGATATTGCGGAGGATGACATTGGTTTGATCAACAGGCGTCTTGACGACTCGCAAGGTATATATTTCGAGCATTCCTTACACCAATATGCTTGTAATGTAAGCCTGACTCTGAAGAGAGTTTGATATGAAATGTGCATCAATGCAGATGGTGCTGCCGCCGTGGAAGCCCTTCGAGCGGAGCTATCCCGGGCCAAGGAGCAGGCCCGGTTTAGTAATGCGGCTACCGACAAGGCATCGGCTGAATTGAAGGCTGAACAAGACGCGCGGCGCCAGGATAAGGAGGCAATGTCTACCATGGCGCGCGAGTTAGAGAATGCGGCTGGCCGCTGTAAACTTCTTGAGAAGGAAAATGAAGCCAAAATGGCTGAACTTGACAAGGCCTTACGAGAGGCGAGAGAAGCGCGGTCTGAATCCAGAGTAGCCCGTGAGGAGATCCGGCAAGCTGGGGAGATTGTGGCTGGCAAGCCCTTTTTGCTACAGGCTAAGTTCGGCGATCCGAACTATGCTCAGCTTAACCAAGTATGGAGTTCTCCGGACAATTTTTTAGACTTGCCGAAGAGTTCTTCTGATGTGGCGCGGTTTTATCAGGCGCAAGAGGGGTATGCAACAGAGAAGCTTTTCTGGTCGCAATTTGGCGCGTCGAAGCGTCCTCTATTGCTGAATGAACAGATGTCCCGGTGGGCCGAGCTACATAGGATATCCGGCGCTGCCATGAAGAACGTCGTGGCCAGTTTGTGGCCGACTAAACCTGTTCCGAGTAGTTACTTCGGCCTGGTGCAGCGGCTTGCTGACGCGGTGCCGCGTATCAACGTTGTGAAGCGGTCGGCGTGCATTGAAGGTGCACAAATGGCCTTCGCCCGAGTCAAGACATTCTGGGGGAAGATGAAGGACATCGATGTTGCGACGAAGAGTCCACCCAAAGGCAAGGACCGTCCGGAACCGGAGCATTATTTTGGAGACGTCCTAGAGGCCGCCCGCTTGATAGAGGGTGAATGCTCGAAAGACATAATATTCGAGTGATGTGTACAAGGGTTGTAACAGACAACTTTATAGTTAATCTATTTTTTGCTCGAAAGCTTGTATTCCTCCTGTGCGTCCATTTTAATGTAATTTGAAAGTTTTCCAGTCGTCGGCTTCAGCCCCCTCGTAGGAAATACGGGGGTGTTCGGAAAAGCATTGAATCACTCTTTATCCAACGTCTTGGTCCATAAAGGAGGTGATAATGCATCGAACCAGGCAATCGGACTATAGGGCGTTAACACTTCCACTTAGCCATAGGAGTTTTATGGTGGGGCTACGACATAGCCCCTAGTATGTATGCGGCGTATCGTAATATTTTGCCTTACATGTTTTGATCTGAAAAAGATCCTTCGTGTAACACGGAGAATCGCTAAAGATTCGGATAAATCGTCAAGTGGTTGACCAACTCTCGCCGCATCATGACAGTCAGTTTTCGGCTTTCTCTACTGAGGTGCTCATCCGGTCAAAGCCAGGGCACAATTGCAGCAGTTCTCCCTTTACTACCCTAGCCGATAGAGCGAAACGTAGGGTAGCAAGCACAGGAGCCGGGCAACCCAACTATTGACCAAAGACAATGATTCGGAGCTGATGCATATAAGGCCAAACTTGCGACGCCGAATTACGCTATAGAGCTGTTCGGACTTTTATTGGCGACTCATTTGTTCCCATACCGAGCCCCTGGCAAGTTATGCTGAGGTGCATCTTTGTAACACCGCCGTTACAGGCGTACTCGTTGTAGAAAGAGTATGGAAGATTAGTTCGGATGAAGTTTACTGGGAGTGGAGCAATAAGCCAATGATAAATTCATATATATAAAAAGAAGAGAAAAACCACAACCCGGCTATTTGACATGCTCGGGTCGGGAACGGAGGAAAAAGGCATAGTACAGGCTCAAAATAAAGAGTGCGGTCTACAAAAAGGCTGTTTTGGACCTCCTGTCGCACGTCTGCGCCGCCCGTCCTCGGGGAGGGGAGTCCTTAACGGAAGTGGCCCCTTAGGTGAGTGTACGGATCCGAACTCCAATAGAGTCCGATTAGATGTTGTCTTGATGGTCACCTGTTTTTAAGAGATAATAAAGAAAAATATGGAAAACAGATAAAAAACGTTACGGAAATGTTTGCAGGGTTGCCCGTATTGTGCTTCCGCCGGTGCCCATGGTATCTTGAGCGCATAGTGATGTATGCGTGGTGTGAATCTTGCCGGTATAGCGGGTGGGTGGCAGAAGCCGAACTGCTATTTCTGTTCCGGGAGTGGTCGAGCTTCGGAGGGAAACTGTTTCTGGCCCGTGGTGTTCGGCTGCGAGCCGCTCCATCGTCTTATCGCCTGGTGGCCTCCTCCCATTGTGTTCGGCGTTAAGCTTGCCTGCCTGCTTAAAGACCCAACAGTTTCTGTTGGTGTGATTAGCTGGCTTATCAGGGTGACCGTGAATCTGACAAGGTCGGTCCAATATCCTGTCGAGGGTGGATGGTCCATCCTGGTTTGCCTTGAATGGCTTCTTTCGTTGACCGGTTTTTGGATTGTGAAATCCGGCGTTGACCGCTGTGTCGCGTAATTTTTCATTATTGCTGCGACTGTTGTGTTCGTTTAGTCGTGGCTTGTCGTTGCCGTCTCGGATTTCGGAAGTGCCCGGGTCGCTGGCGTTGTTGTTTTTACGAGCGAGCCAGTTGTCTTCTCCCGCACAAAAGCGAGTCATTAGAGCGGTAAGGGCTGTCATGCATTTAGGTCCTTCCTGGCCGAGGTGACGTGCTAGCCATTCGTCCCGAACGCTATATTTGAAGGCCGCAAGGGCTTCCGCGTCCGGACAGTCGACAATTTGGTTCTTTTTGACTAAGAATCTAGTCCAGAGTTCCCTGGCTGACTCGCCGGGCTGTTGGACAATATGACTTAAGTCATCGGCATCTGATGGCCGGACATATGTTCCTTGGAAGTTGTCACGAAAGGTGTCTTCCAAATCTTCCCAGCTGCCAACAGAATTTTCTGGCAAACTGTTTAGCCAGTACCGTGCTGTCCCCTTAAGCTTGAGAGGTAGGTATTTAATGGCATGAAGGTCGTCTCCGCGAGCCAGGTGGATATGGAGGAGATAGTCCTCAATCCATACCGCGGGATCTGTTGTTCCATCGTATGATGCGATGTTGATGGGTTTAAACCCGTCTGGAAATTCGTGCTCCATCACCTCGTTGGTGAAGCAAAGAGGGTGTGCGGCTCCTCTATGTTGGGCCACACTGTGAAGCACCTCCGACGGACTCCGCTTACGGTTTTTGGACCGAGCGTGCTCGGGTCTGTTGTGTCCGAATAGATAACTGTTATTACTGCCCGGGGCATGTCTCCGCGATCTGAGTGACGATTTTGTGTGTCCTGTTCTACCCTCTAGGTCTTGTTGGATGTCGCGAGTGTTCCCCCGAGCTTCTTTATTCTTGCTTGGACTGCCGGATGGGTTGGTATGGTGCTCTGCTTGGGCTGCTGCTTTGTCCGGACCGAACTGTGGTCGGCCTACTGGCTTATTCAATGGTGGTGTGGGCTCCAACGCCTTGCCATCGTATTGAGGGAGCCACCTACAGTTGTGGTGGCTTTTGTCTGGGCCGCTAAGGCCGTATTCTTCAGCGGCCAGGACCTCGGTCCATTTATCATTGAGCAGATCTTGGCTTGCTTGAAGCTGCAGCTGCTTTATTCTTAGATTCCTTGCCGTGGCTATTAGCCGGTGTTTAAAGCGCTCCTGCTCGAGAGGTTCCTCAGGCACGATGAATTCCTCGTTGTCGAGGCTCTCCTCTTCCTCGGAGAGTAGGAGATAATTACTATCCTCCGAGTCTCCGAATGTGACTTGTTCATCAGGGCTATCTTGCCTGTTTTCCTGGTCCTCCTGTTCGGATCCTGTCTCAACAGGGCCTTCGTTGTCCGGAGTGTTATCGCCTCCGGTGCTAGTATTGTTTTCTCTTGAGTGACGTGACTGAGAGTGGCGCCGGGGGCGCAGGTGTTCGGACTGTGTACCAGGAGGCTTATCCTCGACTGGATCTTCCTTGTCATCGTCGAGATCGCCGTTGGGTGTGTCTACCATGCACACGTCATACCAGGAAGTGGTCGCCCCGCATCTAGCGGATAGTAAGCTCTGGCCTTGCCCCTCATCATCGTCCAGACCGTCGATGTCTTCAGAGCAGAGGCCCGCGCGTGTTGGTTGGGTCTTCGACGGTGGCTATGAAGTGGGTGGCGGGTGGGAAGCAAAATTCTCCATCATCCGCCGTAAGGTCGAACCGAACATAGTTCGGCGATGAGCCGTCTGCCAGGGATAGGTTTTTTAGTAAGTTTAGTAGGTCACCCATGGGCGAGTGTTGGAAGACATCTGCGGAGCTGAACTTGAATATCAATAAACGATCGAGTTCGGTATCCGCGAGCTCGCAGGGTTTGGAACTCGATATCAGAGACGAGTCCGGGGTTCCGTTGATGCAGGTATCGTATGAAGTGGGATCTGCGCGCGGCTCCAACGCCACAGACTCGGTAGACCCCGTGATGGGGTTGAGTCTCCCATCTTCGGACGACTTGATCTGTTCCAGATCTAAGGCCAGAGTTGTTACAGGAGCTATCTCCTGGATGCGGCCCGATGACAGGTTTAAGCCATGTTCATCGGGGCGAAGGGGAGCGGTTGCCGCGGTCTCGAATCCGTCGAAGATCAAGTCTCCATGGATGTCCGCGACGTAGTTCAGGCTTCGGAATCTGACCTGATGGCCAGGGACGTAGCTATCGATCTGCTCCAAATGGCCAAGCGAGTTGGCCCGCAGTACGAAGCTACCGAATACAAAGATCTGTCTGGGGAGGAAGTTTCCCCTTGGACCACGTCATTACTGACGATTGAAGGGGCCATCAAACCTTTCGTCGACGACACAGTGGAACTCTCAATGAAAGCACCAATGTCGGTGTCAAAACCGACGGATCTCGGGTAGGGGGTCCCGAACTGTGCGTCTAGGATCGATGGTAACAGGAGACGAGGGACACGATGTTTACCCAGGTTCGGGCCCTCTCTATGGAGGTAATACCCTACTTCTTGCTTGATTGATCTTGATGAATATGAGTGTTACAAGAGTTGATCTACCACGAGATCGTAATGGCTAAACCCTAGAAGTCTAGCCTATGTGAATATGGTAATGAATCTGTCCTATCCAGACTATGCTCTCCGGTTTATATAGACACCGGAGAGATCTAGGGTTACATGAGGTAGGTTACATAGGAGGAAATCTTCATAATGGGTCGCCTAGCTTGCCTTCCACGCCAAGTAGAGTCCAATCCGGACACGGGTATAGTCTTCGGTCTTCGTGTCTTCACAGTCCATCAGTCCGGCCCATGGATAACAGGCCAGACGCCCGAGGACCCCTTAGTCCAGGACTCCCTGAGCGCCCCCCTTTCCTTCTCCCTCTCCCCCTTCCTTTCCCCCTCCTAGTAGGAGTAGGAAAGAGGGGAGTCCTACTCCTACTAGGAGGAGGACTCCTCCTCCTGGCGCGCCCACAAGGGGCCGGCCAGCCTCCCCCTTGCTCCTTTATATACGGGGGCAGGGGGCACCACTAGACACACAAGTTGATCTGTTGATCTCTCCCAGCCGTGTGCGGTGCCCCCCTCCACCATAATCCACCTCGATCATATCATAGCGATGCTTAGGCGAAGCCCTGCGTCGGTAGCATCATCATCACCGTCATCACGCCGTCATGCTGGCAAAACTCTACGGCGAAGCTTTGCTGGATCGAAGCTCGCGGGACGTCATCGAGCTGAACGTGTGCTCAACTCGGAGGTGTCGTGCGTTCAGTACTTGGATCGGTCGGATCGTGAAGACGTACGACTACATCAACCGCGTTGTGCTAACGCTTCCGCTTTCGGTCTACGAGGGTATGTGGACAAAACTCTCCCCTCTCGTTGCTATACATCACCATGATCTTGCGTGTGCGTAGGAATTTTTTTGAAATTACTACGTTCCCCAACACCTCTCACCGGGCTCCGGTGTAGGGATAACCTGATCTTTGTCAGGGATCCTATGCACGATATCCGTGGACAGATACCCCACGCTCCGGAGATCCTTGACGTCCTTTTCAGTGACGGAGGAGGCCTCCCACTTGCCCTTGGAGCCAGACCCGGCAATTGCTGAAAAGGATGGCGGCGGTGGGGGAGGTCTGAGTTGTAAGCGCTAGAGTTTGGATATTGGAAGACATGAGCTAGAGGAAGGCGTGAAGAAAAAGGAGGAGTCTTTTCTCTCTTATAGACGGTGAAAATACCAAGCGTCCCCCTCTCAAGCCATAAACCTCGCCTGTTCCCAACGAGATCGTGCGTGAGGTGCGGTTGGATTACCCAAACCATATTGATGAGAATCCAGTAATGGGCGGGCACGATCTCTGTTTTGACGAGACGTGCCAATGGAGACTAGACCTTGAAACGTGAAACGGAAGGCGTGAAAACGGTTCGAAATGTTAAAGAGTCAAGTGTGACGCTTTGCCGAAAAAGTTGTCAGTAAAAGACATTGTTCCTATTTACATCCTGCCTTCGTGGCTAAGGGTTGTATTGATTATGCAGAGTCGAACACTGTTCCCTTATGCAGGAAGCTAACTTGAAGTATTCAGGAGAAGGAACCCGCCTTGCAACGCCGAAGATAATCCGCGTGCCGAACACATCGTCATCGAAGACTGGTTCAGGGGCTACTGAGGGAGTCCTGGATTAGGGGGTCCTCGGGTATCCGGTTTATTCGATATAGGCCGGACTGATGGGCCGTGAAGATAAAGCAGAAGACTATCCCCCGTGTCCGGATAGGACTCCTATATGCGTGGACGACACGTTTTGTGTCCGGATGTACTATTTCCTTCCTCTGCAAACCGACTCTGTACAACCCTAGGCCCCTCCGGTGTGTATATAAACCGGAGGGTTTAGTCCGTAGAGGCTATCAGAATAATCATAGGCTGGACAGTTAGGGTTTAGCCATCACGATCTCGAGGTAGATCAACTCTTGTAATCCATATACTCATCGAATACAATCAAGCAGGACGTAGGGTTTTACCTCCTTTAAGAGGGCCCGAACTTGGGTAAACATTGTGTCTGTATTGTCCCTTGTTACCATCGATCCTTAGACACGCAGCTTGGGACCCCCTACCCGAGATTTGCCGGTTTTGACACCGACACCCCCTGAAGAGCTTCATAAAAAACCGAGAGTTGTACCCCGGACTCTAGTTTTTTTGGGAGCGACATATCGTGGAGCTATCCCGTTTGGCTTGCGTTTTCTGGAGCAGAGCTAAATTTTAAGGAGCAGAGCAGTCCCAAACAGGCTGTAAAGTGCTCCGTCTCACTATGTTCTACACCAAATCCTAGATCCCGGAGGCGTTTGTGAGATTTCTTGAGAGAAACTCCACGAAGTGATAGATCCACTCCCTTTCCCTCTTTTGACCAAAGAAAATCATGATTTGAGCAAGTCTTGAGCATTTCCTCCCTTAATCTTGTTACTCTTGGAGGTTGGACACTTCTAGGCGGTAGGAGTTCTTCACAAATGAATTGTTCATTGTGATTACCCTTGGAAAGTTTGTGAAGGTTTGGAGACCACCTCAAGGTCTGCCACTTGAGAAACGCCTTCATGGTATTGCCACAAGGAGAATAGAGTAAACCTTCGTGGCGTTGGTGTGCCCTCGTGGTAGCTAACATTTGCCCCTCCAACGGTGACTAGCTGCCCTCCAAGAAAGTGAACATCGTGATACATTCTTCTCTCCAGAGTTTCGGTTATCCTTAACCCTAACTCTTCACTCATAGTTATTTGTCTGTTGTCTTTACTTATATGATATTGTGCTTGCTAGCAACTACTCCTGTACGAGTTGTTGGATTTTCCCGAAGAGAAATGTTGATGTAGCACAACAATAGAAAACATTTCCCTTAGTTAAGAAACAAGGTTTAATCGAACCAGTAGAGCCTTGCGCGAAAATTAACCACACCCATGATAATCAATCACATATACATATGTTTTTCTCAAAAGAAAAGATGCACGAAAAATATCTTTTTTATACACAATACAATCGCAGACACTAATATACACTCATCCTTATGAATGCACACAAGCACGCACATCCACCCCTAGGAGCACCTCCGAGATACAGTAGTGAACCGACACATCATTTTAAGATTGAAGAAGTCATCATAGGCGTCTCGTAAGTCGACGAGAACATATCTTCCCTCCGGACGAACATCACAGGAAAGTGTGAAAATAAATTCAAAAAGTATGTACACCAGTGTCAAATCTAGAATTTAAACCCTGATGACAAGGTTCCACCACAAGGAACTTATTCATTCATCTCAGCTACGAGCTATGCTCAGTTCGCATCAAAAACATCTCTTGACATCGATTCTTTTAAGATGTCTTTGAATCGGATTTGGTATGCTGTTAGGGCATCCATCTCCATGGACTCGGTAATCACGTGTTTCTTTGGATTGATTCGAAATCATCAAATCCGCGCCCTCCGTCCACCCAGCCAACGAATCCGAACCATCAAAATCTTCCGCGGCCACCCTCTCCATTTTATTTTATTTTAGCTGAAAACAGCAAAGGGTTTTCCGCCCCCACCACCATCACCTTTGCTCCTCTGACCTACCCCAAGCTGCCGGCCGACCCAAAGGCGGCCCGTGCCCTAGAGCCGCCGGCCGACCGCCGCACCGTCCGCCTATCCCCCGCGCCGCCTCCATCGCCGTCCGCGCTCCACCTCCCCGCGTCCCCGCCGTCTCCACCCCGTCCGCAATCTCGGTCATCGGTTCTGAGGTATGAGCTTCTCCACAAGTTTCGGGTGTGCCGGTGCGCACCCGGCACGCCATCTGGATCCGCCGCCGGCCGGGAAGACATTTCGTGGTGTCAGCGCGACGCGTTTCCTGAGGAACAGGCGGTTTGCCGGTTGCCCTGGTCGATTCGAATGCTCCGCAAACTCGCGCCAATCTGGGCCGCGGCGCACCCCCAAGGACACCATGTACGACCTCCACCCTGAGATCTCGATGCTCTATGGAGAGGATAATGGCGCAATTGCTGCCCCCAGCAAGGAGCAGGGTATCGGGAAAGCAATTGAGACCTTACCGCTAGCAGATGCTTCTATCGCGTACCGCTACAATGAGCCCCGGATTAAAGTCATTGGGGTTGGAGGCGCCGGCTCCAACGCCGTGAACAGGATGATTGAGAGCTCCATGAAGGGGGTGGAGTTCTGGATCGTGAACACTGACTTCCAGGCTATGAGGATGTCGCCCATTGACCCGGCAAATAGGCTGCCGATTGGCCAGGAACTGACAAGAGGTCTTGGTGCTGGTGGGAACCCAGAAATCGGCATGAATGCAGCCAAGGAAAGCCAGGAGTTGGTAGAAAAGGCAGTGTCTGGAGCTGATATGGTTTTTGTCACGGTACGTCCAGCTGCTTGTGCAAGTTGCGCTTTTGCTGTTGCTTAATTGACGTAGAATTTGTGAATTGCAACATCTTGCTTGGCATCTAATATAGAGATTTTAGAACACATCAGGAATTGATCTTATTTGAGAGTAACGATATCCTAGATATACATGTTAAGTTTGAGTACTTATTAGTTTACCCAAATATAATCATTTCTGTGCTTTGACTGAAAGGAATATGTAAAAAAAATTGCGGGGGGGGGGGGGGGGGGGGGGGATATGATAATTGATATGCTCTATTGGTCGCCTTTGAACCTTCAAATTCATTTTACAGGCTGGAATGGGAGGTGGAACAGGCACTGGCGGGGCGCCTGTTATAGCAGGGATCGCAAAGTCTATGGGTATATTAACTGTCGGAATCGTGACTACTCCGTTTTCATTTGAGGGAAGAAGACGGGCACTCCAGGCACAAGAAGGAATTGCGGCCTTGAGGAGCAATGTTGATACACTGATCGTAATCCCAAATGATAAGTTACTGACTGCTGTTTCTCCAAATACTCCTGTGACAGAAGCCTTTAATTTGGCAGATGATATTCTCCGGCAGGGTGTCCGTGGAATCTCAGATATCATCACTGTAAGATAATATGCTGCTATGCTATACCTCGTGTTAGCTATTTTACATTTGCCAAGTATGATTTGAAAGAAGTGGCATGCGATGTCTTAAGAAAACCAAGTTTGGTTTACAGTTTACACACTCATGCAACTATGGATCAACAATCTCCTCTGACCATTTCCCTGTTTAGCATTTTTTTGTGTTCCAAAATTATCACCTTCAGACTATGCAGCGGGTTTAAATTATTATTGATTCCTAGTTCATTCCTGATCCAACATTATATACACTTCTTTGGAATATCCAAACTACGTCATTGTATCTTAATTTTTACCATTATGTATACCCAGTTAGCTGGAACAGGATAAAAGTAGAATCCCATTGCCGACTATTGAACTTCGTTCCTCCATTGTTTCTAGCTATTATCTTTACACAACATTCACTGCCTGTCTGCTTGTTATGCCATTTGCACGAGTCTGAAAGTTCATATATCTTTAGCCCATGTTTTTGTTAACATATTTACTCTGACTAGAGTTGCCTGATATATGCAGCTAAACATGTGATTTGGTGCTACCTTTTTTTGCTTGCAGGTGCCAGGTTTGGTTAATGTTGACTTTGCTGATGTACGATCAGTTATGTCAGATGCAGGTTCATCCTTGATGGGAATTGGAACAGCAACAGGTTAAATTTCAGGGAACTTTATTTGTTCAACATCAAATGCTACATGCACATGTATACTGCCTCGCATTCATATAGAGTTAATGCTTGTTGTGAAACTTCTAAGGATATTGTGCTAATAACATAAATGGAATGTAGTTAATTACTTGATTTTCTCCGTTGAAAGTCTCTCTCTCTCTCTCTCTCTCTCTCTCTATATATATATATATATATATATATATATATATTTGTCAGTTTTGTGTGTGGCTTTATGCAGTTATATTGACTCCTAATCATGCTTAGATTGCATTTCTGGACATCATAGCATGCCAACAGCCACACCAACAACCGCTTACCCTCTCTCTTTTGTCCTGCTGTTTCTGTTGGCCTATCTGCAGGTAAGACACGAGCAAGAGATGCTGCACTCAATGCCATACAGTCTCCTCTACTTGATATTGGTATTGAAAGGGCAACAGGAATTGTGTGGAATATCACCGGAGGGAGTGACCTAACATTGACAGAGGTAGCATACGCACAATCTCTGTTAGACAGAACGGCTTGTTGAAGTTATATGCTTAATAGTTTATATTGTGACCAACATAACAAGCTAAGCAAATCTATTTGTTTTTATAAGCTAAGTTAATTTAGAAGGCCTCATTTCTAAATCAGGCCTCATTCCCTTGTAACTTTGAGCTTGCACTGAGCCTGCTGCTAACATGGAAGAGCGTCACTAAATTTTTGAATTACTTTTGGCCTGAACCCATCATATATTTGGTCATCCTCTTTGTAGGTGAATGCAGCAGCTGAAGTGATATATGATCTCGTCGATCCTGGTGCAAATCTAATATTTGGGTCTGTCATAGACCCATCATATACTGGTCAGGTAAGTAATCAACGCCCGTCACAAGAGTCTTCTCGCCCAGCGAGAGATATAAAAATTGCATTTACTTTTAGTCAAGTAAACCATATTTTACAATTCAAAGACAATTAAAACACACCCCGGTAAACAAACGCACGGCATCATCCCACATGCTAATAACATGGAACCCCTTTCAGGTGAGCATAACCTTGATTGCAACTGGATTCAAGCGCCAGGAGGAAAGTGAAGTCCGACCCGCGCAGGTACACCCTCTTGCGTTCCTTCCACCGACTACTTTCTGCTCACTTCCGCGCCCAGTGTTCTAATGTAAATCCTGGATGCTCAGGCTGGAGGCGACGGCAACCGCGGCCGCAGCTCCCGGTTCTCTTCATCCTCCCAGGACGAAGGCCCGAAGCTGCAGATTCCCGAGTTCCTACAGCGGAAAGGGCATTCGGGGTTTTCCAGAGGCTGAAGACCCCCCCAAGTAGTCTAGCTCATCTTTCCAGTGTCACGAGTTCTTGCAGTAGACTCTTAGTTATGCCTTTCTTCTTTGTTTCCTTTCATTGCAAAAGCTTTAGGTGATAGACCGTGTGTGTGATAGCATTAGAGTGCATATGAAATCGTATCTTTTCAGCGTGTAGACCATTCATGGCGGTCTCTTCTCAGCCATCCGATGGCCCCGTTTGGAGCTTTGCTTGTTCCTGTGGAAAATAAGTCGATTCTTGTGAAATTCTCGTGTTCGAAACGCGCCCGGATGGCTGGGTTACATCGAGCCTCGATCTCCTGTTGTGTTCAAATAAGATCAGATGAAGAATTCAGGACGAGAGGTTGGTAGACGATGAGGTTTTGAACCATTGTATGTACTAGCATTCTCTCGACATTTTCTCTTGCTTTAATCGATACCCTTGATAAAATTGCGGAGGTGAGGCCTCTTTCTGCTGCTGAGATTGAGCAAAAAAGCCATCTTAATGAGCAGATTGCACACTTGCTTCGTGAGGAAGAGATTAAATGGTACCAATGTTGCAAGGCTGATTCGCTCGTTGAAGGTGATGATAATACGAAATACTTTCAAATGCTAGCCAATGACAGATATAGAAAGAAACGTATCTTTGCTCTTGACCAAGAGGAAGGCCGTATTGAGGGGGAAGCACCGCTAAGAGACTTTATTACTAAATACTACAAAGAGCTTTTTGGCCCTTCCACTGAAACACATTTTGAGCTGGACGAGTCTATCACTCATGACATCCCTTAAGTTTCAGAAGCGGAAAATGAATTCTTAACCTCTCCATTTTCTGAAGAAGAAATTCGAACCGCGGTGTTTCAAATGGAACACAACAAGGCTCCGGGACCGGATGATTTTCCGGCAGAGTTTTATCAATGCTTTTGGGACGTGATCAAGGCGGACTTGATTCGGTTGTTTAACCAACTGAATACCGAAGACCTTGATATTTCCCGCTTAAACTTTGGGGAGATTATCCTACTGCCTAAGATTAAGGAGGCCGGTCGTATTCAACAATATCGACAGATTTGCCTTCTCAATATAAGCTTCAAAATCTTTACGAAGGTCGCAACTAACCGGTTGAACGGGGTGGCTGACCATGTTGTCAAGCCCACTCAAACAGCATTCATGCAAGGACGCAACATACTAGATGGTGTGGTTGTGCTGCATGAAACGGTACATGAGCTTCACCGCAAAAAGTTGAATGGAGTGATCTTTAAAATAGATTTCGAAGAAGCCTATGATAAAGTTAAATGGCCCTTTCTGTTGAAAACTTTACGCATGAAGGGGTTTTCACCAAAATGGTGTCGATGGGTTGAGAGTTTTGTTTCTGGAGGTAGTGTGGCCATCTGAAAGGATCGATATAGTTGACTAAAGGGGAGGATAGGCAACTAACAATTTTTAGCTTTTCTTTACCAAATTAAACTTTGCATCAAAGTAGGTTGTCTAGATATGCAACTAGGTGAGCAACCTATATGATGCAACAACAACAGGCACACAAGCAAGCAAGGGATATAACACAAGAAAGCTTGCACAAGTAAAGGCACGAGATAACCAAGAGTGGAGCCGGTGAAGACGAGGATGTGTTACCGAAGTTCCTTCCTTTTGAGGGGAAGTACGTCTCCGTTGGAGCGGTGTGGAGGCACAATGCTCCCCAAGAAGCCACTAGGGCCACCGTATTCTACTCACGCCCTCACACAATGCGAGATGCCGTGAATCCACTATTGGTGCCCTTGGAGGCGGCGACCGGACCTTTACAAACAAGGTTGGGGCAATCTCCACAACTTAATTGGAGGCTCCCAACGACACCACGAAGCTTCACCACAATGGACTATGGCTCCGCGGTGACCTCAACCGTCTAGGGTGCTCAAACACCCAAGAGTAACAAGATCCGCAAGGGATTAGTGGGGGCAATCAAATTTCTCTTGGTGAAAGTGTAGATCGGGGCCTTCTCAACCAATCCCTAGAAAATCAACAAGTTTGATTGGCTAGGGAGAGAGATCGGGTGAAAATGGAGCTTGGAGCAACAATGGAGCTTCGGTTGGAAGAGGTAGTCAACTCGGGGAAGAAGACACCCCTTATATAGTGGAGGGACAAATCCAACCGTTATCCACCAACCCATTCTGCGCAGCACGGTACTACCGCGCCCGGGCCGCGGTACTACCGCAAGCACATGCGGTACTACCGCACGGCCTTGCGGTACTACCGCCCGAGCAGCACATACCTGGACAGCCCAACCGCACTGAAGCGGAGGGCGGTAGAACCGCTTGTGCAGTACTACCGCACCACCTAGCTGAAGGAAATATGCCCTAGAGGCAATAATAAAGTTATTATTTATTTCCTTATTTCATGATAAATGTTTATTATTCATGCTAGAATTGTATTAACCGGAAACTTGATACACGTGTGAATACATAGACAAACATAGTGTCACTAGTATGCCTCTACTTGACTAGCTCGTTAATCAAAGATGGTTGACTTTCCTAGCCATAGACATGAGTTGTCATTTGATTAACGGGATCACATCATTAAGAGAATGATGTGATTGACTTGACCCATTCTGTTAGCTTAGCACTTGATCGTTTAGTATGTTGCTATTGCTTTCTTCATGACTTATACATGTTCCTATGACTATGAGATTATGCAACTCCCGTTTATCGGAGGAACACTTTGTGTGCTACCAAACGTCATAACGTAACTGGGTGATTATAAAGGTGCTCTACAGGTGTCTCCGAAGGTACTTGTTGGGTTCGCGTATTTCAAGATTAGGATTTGTCACTCCGATTGTCGGAGAGGTATCTGTGGGCCCACTCAGTAATGCACATCACTATAAGCCTTGCAAGCATTGTAACTAATGAGTTAGTTGCGGGATGATGTATTACGGAACGAGTAAAGAGACTTGCCGGTAACAAGATTGAACTAGGTATTGAGATACCGACGATCGAATCTCGGGCAAGTAACATACCGATGACAAAGGGAACAACGTATGTTGTTATGCGGTTTGACCGATAAAGATCTTCGTAGAATATGTGGGAGCCAATATGAGCATCCAGGTTCCGCTATTGGTTATTGACCGGAGACGTGTCTCGGTCATGTCTACATTGTTCTCGAACCCGTAGGGTCCGCACGCTTAAAGTTTGATGACGGTTATATTATGAGTTTATGTGTTTTGATGTACCGAAGGTAGTTCGGAGTCCCGGATGAGATCAGGGACATGACGAGGAGTCTCGAAATAGTCGAGACGTAAAGATCGATATATTGGACGACTATATTCGGACATCGGAAAGGTTCCGAATGATTCGGGTATTTTTCGGAGTACCGGAGAGTTACGGGAATTCGCCGGGGAGTATATGGGCCTTATTGGGCTTTAGGGGAAAGAGAGAGGAGAGGCTGGGCGCCCCCCAAGGCCTAATCCGAATTGGACTAGGGGGAGGGGCTGCGCCCCCTCCTTCCTTCTCTTCTCTCTCCCCTTTCCTTGACTCCTACTCCTACTACTTGGAAGGGGGGAATCCTACTCCCGGTGGGAGTAGGACTCCTCCTAGGGCGCGCCATAGAGAGGGCCGGCCCTCCCCCTCCTCCACTCCTTTATATACGGGGAGGGGGGCACCCCTTGGAGACACAACAATTGATCATTGATCTCTTAGCCGTGTGCGGTGCCCCCCTCCACCATAGTCCAGCTCGATAATATCGTAGCGGTGCTTAGGCGAAGCCCCGCATCGGTAGAACATCATCATCGTCACCACGCCGTCGTGCTGACGAAACTCTCCCTCAACACTCGGCTGGATCGGAGTTCGAGGGACGTCATCGGGTTGAACGTGTGCTAAACTCGGAGGTGCCGTGCGTTCGGTACTCGGATCGTGAAGACGTACGACTACATCAACCGCGTTGTGCTAACGCTTCCGCTTTCGGTCTACGAGGGTACGTGGACACACTCTCCCCTCTCGTTGCTATGCATCACCATGATCTTGCGTGTGCGTAGGAATTTTTTTGAAATTACTACGTTCCCCAACAGTGGCATCCGAGCCTGGTTTTATGTGTAGATGTCATATGCACGAGTAGAACACAAGTGAGTTGTGGGCGATATAAGTCATACTGCTTACCAGCATGTCATACTTTGGTTCGGTGGTATTGTTGGATGAAGCGGCCCAGACCGACATTACGCGTATGCTTACGCGAGACTGGTTCTACCGATGTGCTTTGCACATAGGTGGCTGGCGGATGTCAGTTTCTCCAACTTTAGTTGAACCGAGTGTGGCTAAGCCCGGTCCTTGCGAAGGTTAAAACAGCACCAACTTGACAAATTATCGTTGTGGTTTTGATGCGTAGGTAAGAACGGTTTTTGCTCAGCCCGTAGCAGCCACGTAAAACTTGCAACAACAAAGTAGAGGACGTCTAACTTGTTTTTGCAGGGCATGTTGTGATGTGATATGGTCAAAGCATGATGCTAAATTTTATTGTATGAGATGATCATGTTTTGTAACCGAGTTATCGGCAACTGGCAGGAGCCATATGGTTGTCGCTTTATTGTATGCAATGCAATCGCCCTGTAATGCTTTACTTTATCACTAAGCAGTAGCGATAGTCGTAGAAGCATAAGATTGGCGAGACGACAACGATGCTACGATGGAGATCAAGGTGTCGCGCCGGTCACGATGGTGATCATGACGTTGCTTCGGAGATGGAGATCACAAGCACAAGATGATGATGGCCATATCATATCACTTATATTGATTGCATGTGATTTTTATCTTTTATGCATCTTATCTTGCTTTGATTGACGGTAGCATTATAAGATGATCTCTCACTAAATTTCAAGATAAAAGTGTTCTCCCTGAGTATGCACCGTTGCCAAAGTTCGTCGTGCCCAGACACCACGTGATGATCGGGTGTGATAAGCTCTACGTCCATCTACAAAGGGTGCAAGCCAGTTTTGCACACGCAGAATACTCAGGTTAAACTTGACGAGCCTAGCATATGCAGATATGGCCTCGGAACATTGAGACCGAAAGGTCGAGCGTGAATCATATAGTAGATATGATCAATATAGTGATGTTCACCATTGAAAACTACTCCATTTCACGTGATGATCGGTTATGGTTTAGTTGATTTGGATCACGTGATCACTTAGATGATTAGAGGGATGTCTATCTAAGTGGGAGTTCTTAAGTAATATGATTAATTGAACTTTAATTTATCATGAACTTAGTCCTGGTAGTATTATCATATCTATGTTGTAGATCAATAGCTCGCGTTGTTGCTTCCCTATGTTTTATATATGTTCCTAGAGAAAACTATGTTGAAAGATGTTAGTAGCAATGATGCGGACTTGGTCCGTGATCTGAGGATTATCCTCATTGCTGCACAGAAGAATTATGTCCTTGATGCACCGCTAGGTGACAGACCTATTGCAGGAGCAGATGCAGACGTTATGAACGTTGGGCTAGCTCAATATGATGACTACTTGATAGTTTAGTGCACCATGCTTAACGGCTTAGAATCGGGACTTCAAAGACGTTTTGAACGTCATGGACCATATGATATGTTCCAGGAGTTGAAGTTAATATTTCAAGCAAATACCCGAGTTGAGAGATATGAAGTCTCCAACAAGTTCTATAGCTAAAAGATGGAGGAGAATAGCTCAAGCAGTGAGCATGTGCTCAGATTGTCTGGGTACTACAATCGCTTGAATCAAGTGGGAGTTAATCTTCCGGATAAGATAGTGATTGACAGAATTCTCTAGTCACCATCACCAAGTTGGTAGGACTTCGTGATGAACTATAATATGCAAGGGATAACCGAAACAATTCCCAAGCTCTTCGTGATGCTGAAATCAACGAAGGTAGAAATCAAGAAAAACATCAAGTGTTGATGGTTGACGAGACCACTAGTTTCAAGAAAAGGGCAAAGGGAAGAAGGGGAACTTCAAGAAGAACGGCAAGCAAGTTGCTGCTCAAGTGAAGAAGCCCAAGTCTGGTCCTAAGCCTGAGACTAAGTACTTCTACTGCAAAGGGACTGGTCACTGGAAGCGGAACTGCCCCAAGTATTTGGCGGATAAGAAGGATGGCAAAGTGAACAAAGGTATATTGGATATACATGTTATTGATGTGTACTTTACTAGTGTTTATAGCAACCCCTCGGCATTTGATACTGGTTCAGTTGCTAAGAGTAGTAACTCGAAACGGGAGTTGCAGAATAAACAGAAACTAGTAAAAGGCGAGGTGACGATGTGTGTTGGAAGTAGTTCCAAGATTGATATGATCATCATCGACACTCCCTATACTTTCGGGATTAGTATTGGAACTAAATAAGTGTTATTTGGTGTTTGCGTTGAGCATGAATATGATTTGATCATGTTTATTGCAATACGGTTATTCATTTAAGTTAGAGAACAATTGTTGTTCTGTTTACATGAATAAAACCTTCTATGGTCATATACACCAACGAAAATGGTTTGTTGGATCTCGATCGTAGTGATACACATATTCATAATATTGAAGCCAAAAAGATGCAAAGTTAATAATGATAGTGCAACTTATTTGTGGCACTGCCGTTTAGGTCATACTGGTGTAAAACGCATGAAGAAACTCCATGCTGATGGGATTTTGGAATCACTTGATGCTTGCGAACCATGCCTCTTGGGCAAGATGGCTAAAACGACGTTCTCCGGAACAATGAAGCAAGCAACAGATTTGTTGGAAATCATACATACTGATGTATGTGGTCCGATGAGTGTTGAGGCTCGCGGGTATCGTTATTTTCTGACCTTCACAGATGATTTGAGCAGATATGGGTATATGTACTTGATGAAACATAAGTCCGAAACATTTGAAAAGTTCAAAGAATTTCAGAGTGAAGTGGAAAATCATCGTGACAAGAAAATAAGGTTTCTACGATCTAATCGCAGAGACGAATATTTGAGTTACGATTTTGGTCTTCAATTAAAACAATGTGACATAGTTTCACAAATTCGTGCCACCTGGAACACCACATCATAATGGTGTGTCCGAACATCATAACCATACTTTATTGGATATAGTGCAATCTATGATGTCTCTTACCGATTTACCACTATTGTTTTGGGGTGATGCATTAGAGACAGCTACATTCATATTAAATAGGGCACCATCTAAATCCGTTGAGACGACACCATATGAACTGCGGTTTGGCAAGAAACCAAAGTTGTCGTTTCTTAAAGTTTGGGATTGCAATGCTTATAAGAAAAAGTTTCATCCTGATAAGCTCGAACCCAAGTCGGAAAAATGTGTCTTCATAGGATACCCAAAGGAGACAGTTGGGTACACCTTCTATCACAGATCTGAAGGCAAGATATTCGTTGCTAAATTTGGATCCTTTCTAGAGAAGGAGTTTCTCTCAAAAGAAGTGAGTGGGAGGAAAATAGAACTTGATGAGGTAACTGTACCTGCTCCCTTATTGGAAAGTAGTTCATCACAGAAACCGGTTCCTGTGACTCCTACACCAATTAGTGAGGAAGCTAATGATGATGATCATGTAACTTCATATCAGGTTACTACCGAACCTTGTAGGTCAACCAGAGTGAGATCCACACCAGAGTGGTACGGTAATCCTATTCTGGAGGTCATGTTACTTGACCATGACAAACCTACGAACTATGAGGAAGCGATGATGAGCCCAGATTCCGCGAAATGGTTTGAGGCCATGAAATCTGAGTTGGGATCCATGTATGAGAACAAAGTATGGACTTTGATTGACTTGCCCGAATGATCGGCGAGCCATTGAGATTAAATGGATCTTCAAGAGGAAGACGGACGCTGATAATAGTGTTGCTATCTACAAAGCTAGAATTGCCGCAAAAGGTTTTCGACAAGTTCAAGGTGTTGACTACGATGAGAGTTTCTCACTCGTATCTATGCTTAAGTCTGTCCGAATCATGTTAGCAATTGCCACATTTTATGAGATCTGGCAAATGGATAAACACAACTGCATTCCTTAATGGATTTATTAAAGAAGAGTTGTATATGATGCAACCAGAAGGTTTTGTCGATCCTAAAGGTGTTAACAAAATGTGCAAGCTCCAGCGATCCATCTATGGACTGGTGCAAGCATCTCGGAGTTGGAATATACGCTTTGATGAGTTGATCAAAGCATATAGTTTTATACAGACTTGCGGTGAAGCCTGTATTTACAAGAAAGTGAGTGGGAGCACTACAACATTTCTGATAAGTATATGTGAATGACATATTGTTGATCGGAAATAATGTAGAATTATTCTGCAAAGCATAAAGGAGTGTTTGAAAGGAGTTTTTCAAAGAAAGACCTCGGTGAAGCTGCTTACATATTGAGCATCAAGATCTATAGAGATAGATCAAAACGCTTGATAAGTTTTTTCAATGAGTACATACCTTGACAAGATTTTGAAGTAGTTCAAAATGGAACAGTCAAAGAAAGAGTTCTTGCCTGTGTTACAAGGTGTGAAATTGAGTAAGACTCAAAGCCCGACCACGGCAGAAGATAGAAAGAGAATGAAAGTCATTTCCTATGCCTCAGCCATAGATTCTATAAAGTATGCCATGCTATGTACCAGATCTATTGTATACCCTACACTGTTTTTGGCAAGGGAGTACAATAGTGATCTAGGAGTAGATCACTGGACAGCGGTCAAAATTATCCTTAGTGGAATAAGGATGTGTTTCTCGATTATGGAGGTGACAAAAGGTTCGTCGTAAAGGGTTACGTCGATACAAGTTTTGGCACTGATCCAGATGACTCTAAGTCTTCATCTGGATACATATTGAAAGTGGGAGCAATTAGCTAAAGTAGCTCCGTGCAGAGCATTGTAGACATAGAAATTTGCAAAATACATACGGATCTGAATGTGGCAGGCCCGTTGACTAAACTTCTCTCACAAGCAAAACATGATCACACCTTAGTACTCTTTGGGTGTTAATCATATAGCGAAGTGAACTAGATTATTGACTCTAGTAAACCCTTTGGGTGTTGGTCACATGACGATGTGAACTATGGGTGTTAATCACATGGTGATGTGAACTATTGGTGTTAAATCACATGGCGATGTGAACTAGATTATTGACTCTAGTGCAAGTGGGAGACTGAAAGAAATATGCCCTAGAGGCAATAATAAAGTTATTATTTATTTCCTTATTTCATGATAAATGTTTATTATTCATGCTAGAATTGTATTAACCGGAAACTTGATACATGTGTGAATACATAGACAAACATAGTGTCACTAGTATGCCTCTACTTGACTAGCTCGTTAATCAAAGATGGTTGACTTTTCTAGCCATAGACATGAGTTGTCATTTGATTAACGGGATCACATCATTAGGAGAATGATGTGATTGACTTGACCCATTCCGTTAACTTAGCACTTGATCGTTTAGTATGTTGCTATTGCTTTCTTCATGACTTATACATGTTCCTATGACTATGAGATTATGCAACTCCCGTTTACCGGAGGAACACTTTGTGTGCTACCAAACATCATAGCGTAACTGGGTGATTATAAAGGTGCTCTACAGGTGTCTCCGAAGGTACTTGTTGGGTTCGCGTATTTCAAGATTAGGATTTGTCACTCCGATTGTCGGAGAGGTATCTGTGGGCCCACTCAGTAATGCACATCACTATAAGCCTTGCAAGCATTGTAACTAATGAGTTAGTTGCGGGATGATGTATTACGGAACGAGTAAAGAGACTTGCCGGTAACAAGATTGAACTAGGTATTGAGATACCGACGATCGAATCTCGGGCAAGTAACATACCGATGACAAAGGGAACAACGTATGTTGTTATGCGGTTTGACCGATAAAGATCTTCGTAGAATATGTGGGAGCCAATATGAGCATCCAGGTTCCGCTATTGGTTATTGACCGGAGACGTGTCTCGGTCATGTCTACATTGTTCTCGAACCCGTAGGGTCCGCACGCTTAAAGTTTGATGACGGTTATATTATGAGTTTATGTGTTTTGATGTACCGAAGGTAGTTCGGAGTCCCGGATGAGATCAGGGACATGACGAGGAGTCTCGAAATAGTCGAGACGTAAAGATTGATATATTGGACGACTATATTCGGACATCGGAAAGGTTCCGAATGATTCGGGTATTTTTCGGAGTACCGGAGAGTTACGGGAATTCGCCGGGGAGTATATGGGCCTTATTGGGCTTTAGGGGAAAGAGAGAGGAGAGGCTGGGCGCCCCCAAGGCCTAATCCGAATTGGACTAGGGGGAGGGGCTGCGCCCCCTCCTTCCTTCTCTTCTCTCTCCCCTTTCCTTGACTCCTACTCCTACTACTTGGAAGGGGGGGGGAATCCTACTCCCGGTGGGAGTAGGACTCCTCCTAGGGCGCGCCATAGATAGGGCCGGCCCTCCCCCTCCTCCACTCCTTTATATACGGGGGGGGCACCCCTTGGAGACACAACAATTGATCATTGATCTCTTAGCCGTGTGCGGTGCCCCCCTCCACCATAGTCCAGCTCGATAATATCGTAGCGGTGCTTAGGCGAAGCCCTGCATCGGTAGAACATCATCATCGTCACCACACCGTCGTGCTGACGAAACTCTCCCTCAACACTCGGCTGGATCGGAGTTCGAGGGACGTCATCGGGTTGAACGTGTGCTGAACTCGGAGGTGCCGTGCGTTCGGTACTTGATCGGTCGGATCGTGAAGACGTACGACTACATCAACCGCGTTGTGCTAACGCTTCCGCTTTCGGTCTACGAGGGTACGTGGACACACTCTCCCCTCTCGTTGCTATGCATCACCATGATCTTGCGTGTGCGTAGGATTTTTTTTGAAATTACTACGTTCCCCAACACTAGCGGTACTAGGCAGGGAGATCCAGAAAATGAGAAGGCACAGATGTAAAAAATTACATCTGTGGCAACTTCCGCTGAGTTGGAGTCGACGCAAAAATCCGACACGGTAGTACAGCATGAGGAGCGGTACTACCGCGTGGCGGTTGAGCCAGGCCAGGAGGCGCGGTACTACCGCGCACAGGGCGCGGTACTACCGTGTAGGGCGTGGATGTAAAAAATTACATCCGCCCCTACTACCGCTGCGCAGCAGCACTTGGCCTGGGGGCCACGGTACTACAGCTCCTGAGGTGCGGTACTACCGTGGGCTCCTGCGGTACTACCGCACCAAGGTCCGGTACTACCGCAGGTGCGTGCGGTACTACCGCTCCAGGGAGCAGTACTACTGCATGCCCAAGCTCAGCAACCGAGACAAGTTGCATAGAGGATAAAATGGAGGATGCTCCAAAGAGCCAAAGGAAAGGGGGTGCAAAAAGGAGTAGATGTGTACGTGAAGATTCCACCCAAACCTTTTCAAAGCGGACCCCCTCTTAATAGTACGGCTTTCCTACGACTCAAGTCCACCGAAAAGAAACGTAGAAAAACGCCGTCTTCAATAGTCTTCGAGGGGCACCAAACCGTCTTGTGCCTAGTGACGAAACTTGTGAAATACTCAAGGCACACAATTAGTCCGCAAAAGCATTGTCATCATTCACCAAAACATCTTAGGGATAAATATGCCCTAACAATCTCCCCCTTTTTGGTGGATTGATGACAATATGGGATTTGCATAAAGGGAAAGACATAGATCATAAGCAAACCCACAACTCTAAAATATAGACGGGCTCCCCCTAGATGTGTGCTATCTAGATAGGTGCTTTGGACTGCACGACACACATACTAGGATCAACACTCCCCCTATATTTTATAGACAATGCATATCTTGCAACAAAAGGCTAACACTAAGCAAGATAGAAAGTAAGAGCATAATATACATAGCACAAGATATCATAAGCTTAATAAGATGTGATAGAGTGCATATGTCTTACACCATATGATAGATATGTCTCACAAGCGCAAACTAAACCAAAGCAAACGAGGTTCAAACGAGAAGGCAAACAAACCAAACACGACACACAACTCGCAAATCCCTACACTCTCTCCCCCTTTGGCATCGAGATGCCAAAAAGGCAGAGAGGACACCTACAACACAAGTGGTGGCTCAAGCGGAGTAGTCACTCGCGCGCTCTCCGTTAGACTCGGCAGCGGGGATGGACTCCTCCTCAGAATCAGTCCACTTGTAACCTTGTTTGGCCATCCACTCGGCCTCTGGAGTGATGTGCTCCTCGGAGCCGCCGGAAACTTCCTCTCCAAACACCTTCATGATCTTCTTGTCGCGACGGCGACTCTCCTTGGAGGCGACGTGAGTCCGGTACTGCCCCTTAGCCTGCATGCAGAACAAGGCCTTCATCTTGGCCTTCAGCTTCTTAGCCCAAGAGGGCTCAGTGGAGGAAGGGGCATGTCCAGTAGGGCGGTCCTCATCTGCATTCTCCTCCTCACTTTCCTCCCCATCAACAGCCATCTTAGCAGCCGCTGCCTCAGCACGAGTAGTAGTGTTAGCCCACTGGGGCTTGATGCGAAGTCTGATGGGGTCATGACGGATCCAGTCAGGGGCCAGAAACTCATCCTGAGGGAATCGCTGCTCCCATGTCTTTGAGATCAGCAGAAACAGGTAAGGTCCATAGATGGGAACCTTACGGTTGAACACCGCAAAGCGAAGCTCGCACCACATGATGTGGGAAACATCCAAGGGTTGAGTCTGAGAGATCCGCGCCTCCTCACAGAGAAGCAACATGTCCACAAGATAAGCATGCACCTTGTCCTTGTCCCCAATGCGTGGGAAGAGAGAGTTGCGGAAGATCCGGTGCATGATTTCAAGGAAAGGGTTCAGAACCCATGTCTTCTTACTGCTTGGAAGGAGCTTCTCAACATAGTATGGCATAAGCTTATTCTTGTTGGCAGACTCGGGGTTGGCATGAGGGCGGACACCAATGGGCGTGTTGAGCCCCTCATCAGGTACATTGAGCAAAGCCATGAATTCTTGCCATGTAGCAGACAGCTGACGTCCATTGGTCATCCAGGTCAACTTCCGATCCTCCTCAGTGTGAAAGTGAACCGAAGCAAAGAACTGGGCCACAAGCTCGGGATATAGTCCAGGTGAAAAGAGATCACATCCTCAATGGCAAACTGCTCCACGAGATCCAAGGCCTCACCAAAGTAGGCACGGTGCTTCTCCTCCCGCATGTGAAGCATATCAATCCAGTGCATGTCCACATATGTGTTCTGCTTGCCCTTGATCACATCCAAATAAATGAGATTCTGCTGCTTGTTCCAGAACAGATCATTGCCTCTGACGTTGGCAAGAGGATTCACATAAGGGTTGATCCTCCTTTGAGCGAGAAACTCTGCCTGCGGAATCTCATCCATGCCCATGGATGGCTCCTTCTGCTTGGTGGCGGTAGTCTTGGTCCTGCGTTGGGGGGCATTGGAGCCTTCTGGGGTTTCATCTTGGTTGCGCAGACGCTTGGAACCCGTGTCACGGCTGGGATTGGAACGGCGAGCAGGAGCACCGGAGCCACCACCTAAGACACAAAACACAAAACACGCACGAGAAGCGAGACGGATCAATGCAAAGACCATAGAAAAAACAGGTGAAACAAGTTGAATTTGCACTTGGTAGTTGCCAAGAAGAAGATTTGATAGCTACGGTAGTACAACCTGTTCGCGCGGTACTAAAATTTTAGTGCCGCTCCTAGTCGCGGTAGTACCGTGCGGCAGCATGGTAGTACCGTGGCTCGGAGTGGTAGTAGGACTTTAGTACCTCGGCTCGCACGGTAGTACCGCGCCTGAGGGGCGGTAGTACCGTACGAGCGGTAGTACCGCTCCTGAGTCGCGGTAATACCACACGGCGCCAGATTCGAACCAATTTGAATCTAAGAACAACCATGACAACGAGGCGGTACTACGGTTGATCAAATCTACCACGGGACACCATACCAAGTACAATTTCTACGCATCACTACTCTCCTACATCCTACTCTTGCAAAGATTTGGCCTAAAATCTCAGGAACAACATGCATCTCCCCAAAACCTAGAAGCAAAAGAACGAACCAAGGAGAGAGGGATTTGGTGAGAAACCTTGTTCCATGGCAAGAGGAAGTGGTGGGGAACGATCCCACCGGTCGGAATCCAAGGAGAGCGGCCGGAGACGGAGATCCGGCGAGGGCCTCCGGCGCTGTTCTTGGGCAGGAGAGAGAGAGAGGCGGCATGGGGAGAAAGAGTGAATGGGTATGGGGGAGTTGGAACTCCCCTTGCCCGCTCTTAACCCCCACGCGCTCGCTACTACGCGGTAGTACCGCGCGTCATTGCGGTAGTACCGCCCGGGCGGAAGTACCGCGCCGTGGGCGGTAGTACTGTTCCACCAGCGGCAGTAAAAAATTACTGTCGTACTGGTTGCGGTAGTACCGTGTCCCTGCGGTAGTACCGTGGCATGCCACGGTACTACCGTGAACCCATGAAAATGCAGTTTCAAACAGAAGAAAGGGGTCTTTGCAAGGAACCTTCAAACGAACGAACACACCAACGAGCTAACAAACGAGACATCACAAGCAGAGTGAAGTCTGTTTTAAACCTTGAGATTGTAGAGCCCGACACAAATGAACCTCCACGTCAAAATCCCTGAAGTCGGTACCCTATACTCATCGATCCCGATTAATCTAAACCCTGGATCTGTTTGGTGCACCAGGAAAATAACCATCCCAGTCGGGATCGCTCTCCACAGTCACTGACCACCTGAGCCCACTTGTCATATTCATCTTCCATCCCCAATCTCTTTGTCTCTCTCTCTCAGGTTTTAGCAACGAACGTTCGCATCGTGTAGGCTGTAGCCATCAACTCGTGCCCGTCTGTTCCATGAGGTGGGATTTGTATTTGTGTGTGAGCCAGCAAAGGAGAGAATCAATCAAGGCTGTGTACGTGTACGTCTACCAGGCGGATCTGATCGACTTGCTAGCGTAGGCCGACGACAGCGGCTGCAGGGGTCTGTGGCCTTGCGGGCGAGCTCCGGCCGCCACTGCAACGACAGCGGCTGCAGGGGTCCGTGGCCTCGCGGGCGAGCTCTGGCCGCCACGGCGACGACAGCGGTCGAAGGATCGCGGTGTCGAGGTCAATCTGCGCCGACCCAAGTGCCCCCGTTCGCGCGCCCGTCGCTGCTCCCCTCGTCGTGCTGGCCATGAAGGCCGAGACGTACACCTACGACAACATCCTGGCACCGTCAGCTGTGCTCCAAGACCTGTTCGTCACTAAGGCATCGACCGGGGTGCGTGCACACCAGGCGCTCGACCAAAAGCTAGAGCGAAATATGGAAGCTGGCACCGAGGGAAGCGTGGTGGAGGACGGCATGGTCGACAGGCCTTGAGCTTGCTGAATCGTAGCGGCGGAGAGGGTAGTAGAGAGCCCAGTGCGAGGACTGTCGTGTACGAGATGGATTCCAGGAGAGAGAGGCGGACGGGAGGAGGTTGAGGAAGAAGATAAAACATGACAGGTGGGCCTATGTGGTCAGTGAGAGAAACGACTGATCCCGGTTGGAATTTTCCTTCCAAACAGGCATAGGATCGATTTAGGGTTTAAATTGACCGGGATCGACGAGTATAGGGTATCGACTTCAGGGATTTAAAGATAGAGGTTCATTTACATCACGCTCTACAAATTCAGGGTTCAAAACAGTCTTCACTCTCACAAGCACAAGCTTGGCACGAAGAAAGAAAAGGCAAGAAACAACAAAGACCAAACACGAGCCACAACCTCTCCAAGGAGAGGGTGGTGGCCGGAGCCACCTATGTTTGAGTCAATTGGTATGGCACCGCGAAGAATTATCCTTGAGCTCATGACCAAAACTCGTCTTTGAAGCACAAGTACCATCAAAAATGGCTAATGTGAAAGAGTTGATTAATTTATGCATAATGGGGGGAGGGAGAGTTCATTGAGAGAACAACACTCCCCCTATGTCCATGCCTACATCTAAACTAGACAACAAGTTGAGTGTGGTGGGGTGTGCAAGGGTTCAAGTCACATTGCTCGAACCAATGATATTTAGCTCATGCCTTAACTCGCGAAATCTTGCTTCATCCAAGGGCTTCGTGAAAATATCTGCAAGGTTATCATGAGTGTTGACATAGTTGAGCTCAGTCTCCCCTTGCCTAATGTGATCCCGAATGAAGTGATACCGAATCTCAATGTGCTTCGTCTTGAAGTGTTGCATCGGGTTGAGAGAAATCATGATGGCACTTTCATTGTCACACCAAAGAGGCACTTTGTCACAAATGACACCATAATCCTTTAAAGTTTGCCTCATCCATAAGAGTTGTGCACAACAACTACCGGCCGCCACATACTCCGCTTCGGTGGACGAGAGAGACACACAACTTTGCTTCTTGGAAGACCAACTCACCAAAGAGCAACCAAGAAATTGGCACCCTCCGGAAGTGGACTTCCTATCCACTTTGTCTCCCGCCCAATCGGAGTCCGAATATCCTACAAGCTTGAAGTTTGCTCCTCTTGGGTACCATAGGCCAAAGTTTGGGGTATGAGACAAATATCAAAAGATTCACTTGACCGCCACAAAGTGGCTTTCCTTAGGTCCGGCTTGAAACCGTGCACATATTCCCACACTCAACATGATATCCGGTCTAGATGCACAAAGGTAAAGCAAGGAGCCAATCATGGAACGATATACCTTTTGATCCACCGCTTTACCATTGGGATCAATGTCAAGTTGGCACTTGGTGGGCATTGGAGTGGAAGCCGGCTTGACATCACTTAGCTTGAATCTCTTGAGCATGTATTGATTGTATTTGGCTTGGTTGATGAAGGTTCCTTCTCTTCTTTGCTTCACTTCGAACCCGAGAAAGAACTTCAACTCTCCCATGGAAGACATCATGAACTTTGAGGTCATGAGAGCGGCAAATTCCTCATTGAAAGCTTTGTTAGGGGAACCAAAGATAATATTATCAACATATAGTTGGCACACAAACAACTCCCCTTTGACCTTCTTAGTAAAAATAGTGGGGCCGATTAGCCCAACTTCAAATCCACGGTCTTGTAACAACTCGGTAAGGTGGTCATACCATGCACGTGGGGCTTGTTTAAGGCCATAGAGTGCCTTATCGAGTTGATACACATGATCGAGAAAGTAGGGATCCTCGAACCCGGGGGGTTGCTTGACATATACCAAATCATTAATAGGACCATTAAGAAAAGCACTTTTCACATCCATTTGTTGCAACTTAAAGTTGTGATGAGATGCATAAGCAATCAACAAACGAATGGATTCAAGGCGAGCAACGGGAGCAAAGGTTTCACCGTAGTCGATACCCTCGACTTGGGAGTAGCCTTGTGCCACCAATCTTGCCTTGTTGCGAACGATGGTCCCATGAGCATCTTGCTTGTTCTTGAATATCCACTTGGTTCCAATGACATTGTGGTTCCCCGTTGGCCTTGGCACCAATCTCACACCTTGTTGTACTCGAAGTTGTTGAGTTCTTCATGCATGGCATTAAGCCAATCCGGATCTTCGAGCGCCTCATATACCTTTTGGGGTTCAACACAAGAGACAAACGCGTGATGTTCACAATACTTTGCCAATTGTCTATGAGTGATTACCCCCTTTTGAATGCTTCCAAGCACATTCTTCATGAGATGACCCTTGGTGGAGAGCTTGGATGCAATCTTGGCGGCACGACGCTCCAATTCCTCCTCGGGGGTGACTCGAGGAGCGGTCACTTGATCATCTTGAGCGCCGTCTTGAGCTTGTTCTTGATCTCGAGGAAGCTCTTGATCTTGAACTTGCTCGAAGGAGAGAACTTGACCTTGGGCATCACTTGTTGTTACAACACCATCTTGAGATTGATCTTGCGCTTGGTCTTGTTCTTGAGGATGAGGGCCTTCACTTTGTTCTTCGGAAGCGTGTGGGCCTTGGGTTGGTGATGGCTCCACTTGAGTGAAGCATTGTCCTTCTCCTTCGGCCACAAGGGGTTCCTCAATGGGTAGGATAAAACCAACACCCATTCTTCTTATGGCTTGGGGAGGAATTTCATCACCTACATCACAAGTCCCACTTTGCTCCACTTGGGAGCCATTATTCTCACCAAAATCCACGTTACACGTCTCTTCAATAAGTCTCGTGGACTTATTGAGGACACGGTAAGCATGAGAGTTTGTAGCATAACCAACAAATATGCCCTCATAAGCTCTAGCCTCAAATTTAGACAAACGAACACCTTTCTTGAGAATGAAACACTTACACCCGAACACCCGAAAGTACTTGAGGTTGGGCTTGTTACCGGTGAGTATCTCATATGGAGTCTTGTTCAAGCCTTTGCGGAGATAGAGACGATTTGATGCATGACACGCGGTGTTGATGGCTTCGGCCCAAAAGTTGTATGGAGACTTGAACTCCGCCATCATGGTCCTTCCGCATCCATCAACTTCCGGTTCTTCCTCTCCGCTACATCATTTTGTTGAGGGGTGTAAGGTGCGGAATATTGATGCTTGATCCCCTCATCACTAAGAAACTCATCCAAGGTGTAGTTCTTGAACTCGGTGCCGTTGTCACTTCTTATTGTCAAGAGCTTTGCATTGTGTTGACGTTGGGCTTCGTTTGCAAAGTCAATGACCGTTTGTTGGGTCTCGCTCTTCCTCTTGAAGAAATATACCCAAGTGTATCTTGAATAGTCATCCACAATCACCAAGCAATACTTTTTACCCCCAAGACTATCAAAGTATGGAGGCCGAAAGAGATCCATTTGAAGGAGCTCCAAAGGCCTCTTCGAGTAGATGATAGTCGTGGGAGGGTGAGCCTTTTCATGTAGTTTTCCTTCGATACAGGCACTGCAAGCACGATCTTTAGCAAAAAATATGCCCAAGTGTATCTTGAATAGTCATCCACAATCACCAAGCAATACTTTCTACCCCCAAGACTATCAAAGTATGGAGGCCCAAAGAGATCCATTTGAAGGAGCTCCAAAGGCCTCTTCGAGTAGATGATAGTCGTGGGAGGGTGAGCCTTTTCATGTAGTTTTCCTTCGATACAGGCACTGCAAGCACGATCTTTAGCAAAACTAACATTTGTTAGTCCACGGACATGGTCCCCCTTGAGAAGACTTTGCAAAGATCTCATATTGACATGGGCTAAACGGCGATGCCAAAGCCATCCCACGTCAACTTTAGCCATTAGGCATGTCGCGGTCTTAGTGGGTCGCTCCGAAAAGTTAATCACATAGAGACCGTTCTCGACATGCCCAACAAAGGCTACTTTAAGAGTCTTGCTCCACAAGAGGGCCACGGTATCAACATCAAAGAAAGTGGCAAAGCCCATGAGTGCAAGTTGTCGAACGGAAAGCAAATTGTATGCAAGGGACTCAACAAGCATGACCTTCTCGATCGTGAGATCATGAGAAATGACAACCTTGCCAAGTCCCAATACCTTAGAGGACGAGGCATCACCCCACTCGACATTGGTGGGCATAGATGGAATCTTGTGAACATCCACCACCAAGTCCTTGCTCCCGGTCATATGATTAGTTGCTCCACTATCGAGCAACCATGATCCCCCACCGGCTTGGTTTTAGGTACCCATTTTGTAATGGGTCCTTTGATGTTAGTAACAAGGGTCTTAGGAACCCAAATAGACCATTCAATGTACTCATGAGGAGAACCAACAAATTTGGCATAAACATGCCCATCACTAGCACGGCACAACACATAAGAAGGGTTAAAGTCGTCGGCTTTGTTGGAAGGGGTGTCATTGCCTTTCTTGACACCACCACCCTTCACATTGTTCTTCTTATCCTTGGAAGCACCCTCTCCCTCCTTCACAAAGGTTTGCTTGAGAGGGGGAGGTCGTTTGGTCTTGTCATTCTTCTTCTTGTTCTTGGGCATGGGTGCGAACCCAATCCCTTCTTTGGACACAACTTCCTTTTGATTGCTCAAAAGGTCATTGAGGTTCTTCTCACCTTGTATGAACGACACAAGGCCTTTCTCAAGTTGATCCTTCAACTTAGCATTCTCCTCAACAAGATGCACATGCTCACAACAAGGGTTAGTAGCATTTGCATTATCAATTAACACCATATGAGGAAAGGTGGCTTTCTCCTTGGTTAGCTTCACTTGGAGTTGATCATGAGACTCCTTGAGGCTAGCATGAACACCTTTCAAGGCCTTGTGAGACTTGTCAAGTATATCAAACTCCTCCTTGAGTCTAGCAAGATCAACCCCAAGTTTGGCCTTCTCGGAGGTTAGCACACGAGAGACTACAAGGGCATGATCAAGATCTTTCTTTAACTTAGCATGATCATCGTTGTGTGACTCCTCAAGAGCCAAACGAAGACCACGCTCTTCCTCAAGGGCATTGGAAAGATCCGAAATCTCATCGGCATATTCACGACTATGCCCCTCCATCTTAGAGATGGTATCTTCGTGAGCCTCGATCATGTCATTGGCTTCACCAAGTTGTTCCAAGAGAGCAACGAAGTGCTTCTTGGATTTACCCTTGAGTTTACTCATGAAAGACTCAAACTCATTCTCCTCCACACTAGAACCCTCGTGTTCATCAATGCAATCCATCAAGGAAGGATTATTAATGATGGTAGTTTTGATGTTGGGGGTTACCTTGTTGGTAGCTTTAGCCATGAGGCACTTGGCGGTGATGTTTTGATTGGGTGAGTTGAAGAGAGACACCCGTGGAGTTGTTGCAATGGCAATGGAGGCCACAACAACCGACTCACCATCTTCATCATCATCATCCTCATTGTACTCCTCATGGACCACCAACGCCTTGGGAGGAGTCTTCTTGGTGAAGTTGCTCTTGTTGGGAAAAGACTTGGCCTTGTCCTTTCGGATGAGCTTGCCACCATTGTCCTCCCTCTTCTCATAGGGACATTCCACAACAAAATGACTCACATTGCCACAATTGTAGCAAGTCCTCACTCGTTGCTTGACCTTCGCGCCACTTGAGTTGTTCTTGTTGAAGTTGGGCCTTGTGTTCTTCTTGCTCCAAAATTGCCTTGAAGCAAGATCCATGTGCTCATGATAGGCGTACTTTGTATCTTCGGGGT
The DNA here is from genome assembly GCF_018294505.1 of Triticum aestivum. NCBI lineage: Eukaryota > Viridiplantae > Streptophyta > Magnoliopsida > Poales > Poaceae > Triticum > Triticum aestivum. The sequence goes on along the minus strand of NC_057796.1, from coordinate 373,965,249 downwards.
TGCTCTCCTCTTCTTCCTCTTCTTCTTATTCTTCCACACTAACCTTGGCCTTCAACGCAAGGTTGGGCTTCTTTGCTCTTTGAGAATGTAGCATCGCATTGTTGGCGGTCTTGTCCAAGATGCTCATAGCCACAAACTCATCCAACACTTCACTTGAGGACAAGGTGTGGAAGTCCGGCCTTTGACGAATGACGGAGGACATGGCCTTGTGGTAGGGCATCATTTCCTTGAGGAATTTGCGCTTGATCCAATTGTCATCTGTGTCCTTGCTTCCATGATCTCGGAGTGAGACCGCGAGTTTGGTTACTCTCCGATAAAGCTCACGAGGTTCTTCATCTTCTTTCATAGCAAACTCATCGGCTTCATCTTGCACCACTTCATAGTTGGAGCGTTGAATGCTTGCGCTTCCCCGGTAGAGGGAGACAACACAATGCCATGCATCTTTGGCCATGGCGAAGGGCCGAAGATGAGGGAGATCTTCGGGTGGAATTGCATCTTGGATGATGAAGAGAGCATTCTCATTGAATTGATTATACGCGGCTTCTCTAGGGGTGAAGTTGCTTCGGTCATGCGGATAGAAACCTTCTTCAATGATTCTCCAAAGATTAGTATTCACATGATTTAAATGACGCTTAAAGCGATAAACCCACGAATCAAAGTCCTCATTTTTTACAATCTTAGGGGGAGGACCGGCATGATTCAAATGAGTAGAAGGAATCGGTCCACCATAAACAAGTGGAGGTTCCACATGGGCAAAGATGCCGGTGCCAATCTTACCGCTAGAAGAAGGAGCTTTTTCACTAGTAGCTCCCCCCTTGTCGGAGTTAGCATCCGTCACCTTGTTAGTGGGATCACCCACTTTCAACGGTGCGGTGGATAGTTTAAGCCCTTCAATGAATTTATTAAACATGCTTTCAACCTCGGTCGTCATGGAGGTCTTCAATGTGTCCAAAGCCACATTGAATTCCTCACGAGAGACCGTGGTTCCCCCATCGCCCGTAGACGAGGCCGGATTCGCACCGGAGTGCTCCTCCACACCGTCTATGGTGTCAACCATACTCTTCGGATGGCAAAGCCCTTAATAAAGAGACGAGGCTCTGATACCAATTGAAAGGATCGATATAGTTGACTCGAGGGGGGGATAGGAAACTAACAATTTTTAGCTTTTCTTTACCAAATTAAACTTTGCATCAAAGTAGGTTGTCTAGATATGCAACTAGGTGAGCAACCTATATGATGCAACAACAACAAGCACACAAGCAAGCAAGGGATATAACACAAGAAAGCTTGCACAAGTAAAGGCACGAGATAACCAAGAGTGGAGCCGGTGAAGACGAGGATGTGTTACCGAAGTTCCTTCCTTTTGAGGGGAAGTACGTCTCCGTTGGAGCGGTGTGGAGGCACAATGCTCCCCAAGAAGCCACTAGGGCCACCGTATTCTCCTCACGCCCTCACACAATGCGAGATGTCGTGAATCCACTATTGGTGCCCTTGGAGGCGGTGACCGGACCTTTACAAACAAGGTTGGGGCAATCTCCACAACTTAATTGGAGGCTCCCAACGACACCACAAAGCTTCACCACAATGGACTATGGCTCCGCGGTGACCTCAACCGTCTAGGGTGCTCAAACACCCAAGAGTAACAAGATCCGCAAGGGATTAGTGGGGGGAATCAAATTTCTCTTGGTGGAAGTGTAGATCGGGGCCTTCTCAATCAATCCCTAGAAAATCAACAAGTTTGATTGGCTAGGGAGAGAGATCGGGCGAACATGGAGCTTGGAGCAACAATGGAGCTTCGGGTTGGAAGAGGTAGTCAACTCGGGGAAGAAGACACCCCTTATATAGTGGAGGGACAAATCCAACCGTTATCCACCAACCCATTCTGCGCAGCACGGTACTACCGCGCCCGGGCCGCGGTACTACCGCAAGCACATGCGGTACTACCGTAGGGCCTTGCGGTACTACCGCCCGAGCAGCACAGACCTGGACAGCCCAACCGCACTGAAGCGGAGGGCGGTAGAACCGCTTGTGCGGTACTACCGCACCACCTAGCGGTACTACCGCGAGGCAGGGAAGATCCATAAAACGAGAAGGCACGGATGTAAAAAATTACATCTGTGGCAACTTCCGCTGAGTTGGAGTCGATGCAAAAATCCGACACGGTAGTACAGCATGAGGAGCGGTATTACCGCGTGGCGGCTGAGCCAGGCCAGGAGGCGCGGTACTACCGCGCACAGGGCGCGGTACTACCGTGTAGGGCGCGGATGTAAAAAATTACATCCGCCCCTACTACCGCTGCGCAGCAGCACTTGGCCTGGGGGCCACGGTACTACAGCTCCTGAGGAGCGGTACTACCGTGGGCTCCCACGGTACTACCGCACCAAGGTCCGGTACTACCGCAGGTGCCTATGGTACTACCGCTCCAGGGAGCAGTACTACCGCATGCCCAAGCTCAGCAACCGAGACAAGTTGCATAGAGGATAAAACGGAGGATGCTCCAAAGAGCCAAAGGAAAGGGGGTGCAAAAAGGAGTAGATGTGTACGTGAAGATTCCACCCAAACCTTTTCAAAGCGGACCCCCTCTTAATAGTACGGCTTTCCTACGACTCAAGTCCACCGAAAAGAAACATAGAAAAACGCCGTCTTCAATAGTCTTCGAGGGGCACCAAACCGTCTTGTGCCTAGTGACGAAATGTCTGAAATACTCAAGGCACACGATTAGTCCGCAAAAGCATTGCCATCAATCACCAAAACATCTTACGGATAAATATGCCCTAACATCATCAAAGTTAACGATGAGGTTGGCAACTATTTTCAGACGAAGAAGGGGCTTCGCCAAGGGGACCCCGCATCACCCATTTTGTTTAACATTGTGGCTGACATGCTAGCTACCCTTGTTGAGCGGGCTAAGGTGGCCGGTCAGGTTAGCAGCGTCATTCCTCATTTGGTAGAAGAGGGTTTATCTATCCTACAATATGCGGATGACACAATACTTTTCTTGGATCATGATCTAGATAAAGCAAGAAATCTCAAGCTGCTTTTATGTGCATTTGAGGAACTTTCTGGCCTCAAGATTAATTTTCGTAAGAGCAGACTTTTTTGCTTCGGGGATGCTGCAGAATATGCACCTGAGTATGCTGACATCTTTGGATGCCAGCTCGGGCAGTTCCCGATTCGGTATCTGGGTATTTCCATACACTATCGGCGTTTAACTATCGCTGAGTGGAAGCACGTGGAAGAGAGACTTGAGAAACGGCTAGCCAGTTGGAAAGCCAAACTCTTGTCATATGGGGGGCGGTTGATCTTGATCAGTTCCGTCCTAAGCAACATGGTTTTATATATGTTGTCATTCTTCCATCTACTGAAAGGGGTTCTTCAGCGTCTTGATTACTTTAGATCTAGGTTTTTTTGGCAGTGCGATAATGAATCAAAGAAATATCGACTGGCTAGGTGGACTGTATTATGTCGACCTATAAGTCAAGGGGGACTTGGAATTCAGGACCTTGAGATTAAAAATATTGCTCTTCTCAGCAAATGGGTTTATAAACTACTCACTGAGAATGGAGTATGGCAGGAAATCATTCGTAATAAGTACGTGGAATCCAAAGTCATTTCTCAAGTCCATTGGAAACCTGGTGACTCACATTTTTGGTCTGGTGTCATGAAGGCCAAGGAATTCTTTTTCCAATTTGGGACTTTCTCGGTTAGGGACGGTTCTCAGGTTTGATTCTGGGAAGACACCTGGCTAGGGACCACACCACTCATGGTGCAATACCCGAGTTTGTATAACATTGTTAGACATAAATTTGTCACCATCAAACAAGTTTTGGGACAAGAAAACCCTGATATTTCTTTCCGTAGGGACCTATTAGGACCTCGCCTGACAGCTTGGAATGAGCTACTCATACGTCTAGAGGCTATTCAGCTGTTAGATGAACCGGACATCTTTCGATGGAATTTGCATCAGAATGGCAAGTTTACAGTCAAATCCATGTATGATGCAATGGTTCATTGTGATGTTCCAGTTGATAAGAGGAAATTGTGGAAGCTTAAAATCCCTCTAAGAGTGAAGATATTCCGCTGGTTCCTAAACAGAGGGGTCATCTTAACTAGAGATAACCTGGCACGACGCAACTGGCAAGGCACCAAGGCGTGTGTTTTTTGCCAACATGACGAGTCTATTAAGCACTTATTTTTTGAGTGTAAGTTCGCTCGGGCGGTTTTGGCCATAGTTCAAGTAGCTTCAAATTTATACCCACCATGCAGTGCTCGTAACATGTTCGGCAATTGGTTGAGGGGTATTGATAAACAAATTTCTCCACATATTCTTGTGGGGGCGGCTGCCTTATGCTGGGCATTGTAGCTTACCAGGAATGTATGTATGCGATGGCTCCGTACTTGGTCTATCCTGCAGAGGCCGGAGGACAGGGACCTTTTTATGATGGCGTCTACGCGGCTGGAGCGTACGACCAGGGAGGTTTTCTCCCCATGAATGGCGGTGTGATCTCCGAATAGGATCTGCCACATCATAGGCTGGACTTATTTATCTTTTTTAGTTGTAAAACGTTTTTATTTTTTGGGTCGGTTGGCTTCTTGGCTGTATGCATCGAGTTATGCAGAGGCTGGACATTTTTTAGATGCGATTGTATCACCTTGATATATCAATTCAATGAAATGTCCTGTATCAAAAGAAAACAAGCGCGTGCCTGAATGTGAATCACATTGAAGGTGGCCGAGGCTGCTCAGCCCAGGTCAGGTGCCTATTTTAAGCTGGAACTGACGCGCACGCAGCACGCGCAACTCATTGGCCTTTGCAGGTCCCGAACGCGCAATTTTGCGCTGCCACGGGGGCTCATCCGCAAAGCAGCCACCCGTTAGACGGCGCACGAAAGAGGAAAAGGGAAGGGGGCAAGCAGGAGGAACGCAACAGAAAACCAGTCCAGAACCAGAAATCCACCAACCGGAGAAGAGAATCTCTCACCTCCCTCCGCGCTCCAGCGCCCGCGTGCCCGTCGTCGTCCCCTCCCCCGCTCCCGCGGATTCGAATCCGCTCGTCGCGGGCCGGCCGGATCCCGCTCGCTCCATGGCGGAGGGCTTCGGGCGCTGGGAGTCGGATCCGCTCTTCCCCGCGGCCGAGTGCGTGCAGGACTCCGCCGACAGGTTCGGCTCCTTCCCTCCGTCTCCTTTCGTGATCTGCTGCCCGCTGGTAGAAATTCCGCGCGTAGGAGCTTCGGTTGCTTGTCTCGCGGGATTCGCCGCCGCATTGTGGGGAATTCGGTGCGGGTTCTGAGCATGTGGTGCGAGTTCCGGAGCTCGGGAATCTCTGGGTGTGATTGTTTCTGCCTGGATTGGCATTTGCGACCAATAGGCTAGGGCCATGTTTTTGGTGAATTCCCAAAGTATCATGGTTGTCTTCGATGAGAAATTACTGGCAGGTTTCTGTAGCTTATCTATTGAGTTATAGATGCACCTGCAGTAGTTTATTGCTGTCAAATTAGGTTTTGGTGCACGCCTTCTGTTCGATCATATATATAGCTTACCTTCTGACAGAAAGCGAAACAGGTTTGCTAATGTGGTACGAACTAGCCATCAGCATGTATCTCCACGTTTACAGAGGTTCAGTAATGTTCTCTAGTATTTTTAGGATTTCTCTTCATAAGTACCTCTTCCTCAATAATTGAATATGCTTGTTGTATCCTGGAATTACTGTGTACCGCACCGATCTAAAGAAAATAATAATACACTAATAGTTACATTTTTCTTGTTATTGTCCCAACCAACATGATATTTTAAGTACGGAATCTTAAAATATAATCTCTGAATTTCCATGGATGGTCTCTTCCAGTTAGCATGGGAGCAGCTGGCAATCCTACAATTAGCATGGATGGTCTGTTCCACTTAGCATGGGAGCAGCTGGCAATCCTACAATTAGGAATCTCTTGTTAGAAAAGGTTATTATAGCAAGAAATATAAACACAGAAACACACCAAGCTTTGACCCAGTCATCATACCTGAAAATATTATGTTTTCTCATAAAGAGGTACTTATATTTTTTTAATGCTGCCTCAGAATTATGTACTAGTATGCAAGCACGTACAGTATTAAGAGTTCCCCCAGTTTCCTAGAGGTTATGTAGTATGCAAGCACGTACAGTGTTAAGAGTTCTTCCAGTGTACTTATATTTTTTAATTAGCATGGAGTGTGCGTTGTGCAGTTTGCTGACTGTACTCATTGGATTTAATTTTGGGTGGGTTGCTGTACAGGATGGACGGTGTCTACCGCTTGCTTTTGCATGAAAAGAAAGTTATACAAGATGACACTTCAGACGCAAAACTTCATGCACCGATACAGTATGAGAGAGATGTGGCTACTGCTCTCGGAACTACCAAGTGGCAGGTTCAAACAATCAAGCTTTCCATATTTGACCATGCTAGTCCATTTATCCATGTTTCTGAGTTATCTGCTTCTTTCTGGATTTCTTCTAAGACTTTTATTTTCCTAACTCTGGCAGTTGGAGCAATTTGAGAGGGAGGTGAATGCAGCTGCATTCTCTGATAAGTCAACTTCAAGGGAAAATGCAATCTTAAAATTCAGGCAATTCATTAGAGCTATAGCTGAGCAAATTTCTGAGGTGGAAGAAAGCTTGAAGACTCTTAGGACAGATTTCAGTAGAACTCCGAAATCTCCATACTCCTCAAGTGAACAGGATGGAGATGGGCTGGCATCTTTTCTTTCTGGTGGCAACAATCATAGTGATGCATACTACTCCACTGATACAAATGAAATTACTGAACTTAAGCTCGACAGTGCACCTATGATGAATGGTTATCATTCTGCCCAAGAACATACAACACGTGAACTCAGATATTCAGGAAATGATGTCGAAGGAGCATCCAGATTGCAATGTTCACGTGGAGAAAGTGCATCTGAAGTAGATCATAACGGTAGCACTTTGTGTAGTTTGGATGCTGATGATTCGCTAGGTACGAGCCATCATTACAAGAACAAACTGAGCAGTCAGTACCGCAGTTTTATGAGAAACTTATGGTTTACGAATAGAGACCATGAGAGCTTTACAAAGAGGAGAAAAGATGGAGAAGTTGTTGATAGCTTGAGAAATGGAAATATATTGCCTCCCTTCAACCTACGTACATCAGGAAGGGTATGCTATGATCTACAATATTCTCTGTTTGTTTTCTATATTACAATCCAGACATCGTTTCAGCTTGTTAGTTCTTTGAATATGATCTTGTAGTATACTAATTTCCCCAGTAATGACCTTCTATTGTTACTCCTTGCAGACTATGTATTGCTGGCCTGAACTTATCAAGAGAACATTAAGTAGATCTGAATATTCTACACGCTACAATCACCCCCAACTTTTTGTAGCAACATCACTACTAGTTGCACTTGCTGTCCTTGGTGAGTATTTCTGTGCATGCTGCTATGTTTCATATCTCTTTTTACACATTCAGAGCTTCAGATCAATCGACCATATCCCTTAGGAACAAGCAGATATTTGATTCATGTAAGCACACTATATTTGCAGCTGTCACATCAAAGACTTGAGTAGGAATGGAACAGTTTTTTAGTTTGTGTATTCTTCTTCTGTTGGCATCCATTATGTTCCATCACAAATACTTAGCTAGTGTGAAAACACCTGGAAAGCACCAAGGTTGTATGCTCTTTAATAGTTTAATATCCTCAACATTCACTCTCTTTTTTATTTACCATTGCATTATGTCAATTAAGAGAACACAGAAGATAAGCTGCATTATATAAAGAAAAAAGTCCATTTTACTACCCTGAAGAAAATGGTTGGTTCACATAACCCCCTGATCATTTTTTCTGCTCCCTTAACCCCCTGATCTGTCCAATACTGTTTAAAAATAGTCTTGGGTTGGTTTGTTTAAGTGGTTTGCTGATGTGGATGTGGTCAAAGTGGTTTGTTGACCAGTAGGGCCCTGTCGTCAGGTGAAGAGGGCAGCCGGCGCTCAGTCCTCATCCTCGGCCGCCTACGGTGGGTTCTCCCCCTGGCCGGCTGCCCCAGCAGCGCCACGGCCGACCACGCCGTCGTGGGCTTCGGGGACGACCTCCAGCGTCTACTTCCTGGCCACCAGTTCTCCCGTCGTGCTTTCCTACGGCCCGGCTCTCCAGTCGGCACTCCACGACTACCCCTCCCTTCTCTCCCAGCCGATGGGGACGAGGCTCTCCTCTAGACGAGGCCACCATGGGACTGCTTCAGTCGACGGCATCCCCACGCTGCCACCATAGACACAAGTCCGGAGCTCCCCGAGCACCCGCGGTCGCCCCTGCAAAGCACCAACCGTGGCTGCCATGTGAGCCTCTGCAGGCGCCGCTCCGGGAAAGCCACGCTTCACCGCTACCACCGGCCAGCGCGGCCCCACAACAGTGTGCGCCTGTGCGCAGCCTCTCCTCGCCGTCGCTCCCTGGCGCTGTCCAGGCCCGCTCCGGCGACCCTGTGGTCTGTGCGCGCGCACAGGCGAGGCGCATCATGGCCAGGAGTCAAACTGCCTCCGGTGCTCCACAGCCTCCTCCAAAGTTCACGCGCTAGCGCTAGGTGAGCCCGGAGCTCGGTCACCGTTGTGGTTGGCGCACCGCCACCGGCTGACTGACCAGTCCGCTAGCCTAGGTTGCACCGCCATGGAGCCGCGCCACATGCTGCGTCCCGCCGCTGGCTTGCTCGTTCCTTGTCGGAAGAAAATTGCAGCGGAGGCAGGGCATCAGCAAGACTGGCGTGCACCACCATGCTGGGGACCAAACTGCATAAGATGCTGGTTGCCTGGTTGGGCCTCCTCTGCTCTGCGCCCACGCTCGCCGTCGTTCGGCCACGAGGCTTGGTGTGGCCGGCTGATAGAGTTTCTAGCTTTTAGGGGCTTTTCTGTAAAATTAATGCCACAGAGAGTATGTCCACGTCAACACTGGTCAACAAACTGCTTTGACTACGTCCATGTCAGCAAACCACCTGAGCAAATCACCCATAACTATTTCTGAACGGTATCGGATAGATCAGGGGGTCAAGGGAACAAAAAAAGAAAGATCAGGGGGTTATATGAACCAACCATTTTCTTCAGGGTAGTAAAATGGACTTTTTTCTTTATATAAACTAAAACAACTCGACCAATAGACATTAGCACCCAGGGTGTTTTTTAATAGAAGTGAGGCACCCTGTGAAGGCTGTGCCTCAAACATGGGTGGGCAAGCTCACAGACACGCGCTCTCACTCTATGTGAATCAAGACAATAGAAAAGATTGGACCAAAGCATCCATGATGATGACAACGTTCTTTTGTAGGCAACACACATTATTGCTCACAGACTGTTGATCGGTCAAGTTTATCAATTTAACGTTCTTTGGTAGGCAACGTATATTGTTGCCAGCTGTTAGTACTGTTCACATATCTTATATCTCAGATCATATATTTACATAACCTAACGGGCAGCAGTTAGTTCTTTACCTGCATCAAACCAAGCTAGTATTCTCCATAAGATGTATCTCTCTGTAAGCGTCCTCAGCTGATATGATTTCGTCCATGTTGCAGGCTTGCTGGTTTTGCATGTCAAGTGAGGTGAATGCTGCGACATGTATCTAATTTTGGTCCCTGTGCATGTAACAATCACCGTTATGTACGTATGTATCAGCCGCTGCGTTGCATCGCACCAATCAGTCTGTCTGATGGATGGTTCCCTATGAAGAAGGATCCATAGGCTTCTGATCGCGGCATGACACAGACAGAGGTTTGCCCACGTTTTTGCGCAGTTGATAACTGTGGTTGGCTCCTCGGTGGCATGACCCGGCACCAGAGGATGCTGTGATACTCCCGCTAATTGTCATTTTCTGGCTCCAAAACCACTGTACCATGCTGATGCCATTGTGCTAATCAACGATTGCCAGATCGGTGAGATGAACAGTTACTGCAGATTTTGATTGATTGTGGCAACCTCAATGTTAATATATTTCTCGCGAAATGAAAACTCCACTCGAACGGAGCTGATTCATTGCTATATTCTGAGTTGTAAACTGCCTGCCTCTACCTGGTGATTAAATAACATAAATCTGCTTTGCTCATGGTGCCCAATCTCTGTTGTGCTATGTTTTGCGTGATTTGACCCCTATCAAGCCTGATGTGCGGCTCTGACTGCGCTAGTCCGCTTTGAGTTTGTCTGCTTGATGCGCCTTTGATTCTCCTTTTTTAGTGGAACCGGCGCGTGGGTCCCCGGTGTCAGCAGGGGCTGCCCACCTACCCGCTTGCCCGATCCGGCCCCTGAGCCCTGCCAAGCGGCGCGCCCCACGCCGAGAGCGGCCGCCTGATCTAATCAGAGCCGTGAACTAAACTACTCCAGTGACGATCCCTCTCGAAATAAGAAGCAGAGGAAAAATTGGCCTAGGTCGCCCTGGCGCGATGCTTTGGCACTCCACACCGGCCAGCCGCGGCCTTTCGCCCAAGCCGCCAGCCGCGGGGAGGCGACCCACGGCCCACCCAGCGCGAGGACGGAAGAGGCGCGTGCCCGGCAGCCAGGGCCAGCGGGCAGACAGACAGAGCCGAGCACTGCAGCAGAGAGTCTGCCACCCCTCCCCCCTATTAATAAGGCGCCGTACGCGTGCTGGCCACCTCACCACCCCCCACAGCATCTCGCGATCCCAAAGTCCAACCAGCCTCCGCCGCCTCTCCTCGCCTCGCCTGCGAGATCAGCGCCGCCTTCTCCCCCGTCTGTTTCGTCGGAGGAGGTACGCACCCCGCCTGTCGATCCGCCACCCTCTTCGCTTCCGTGTTGATTGATCGATCGCACGCCGCGCCCCGCTCGCCGCTAGGCTGCCCCGTTGTTTGTTGCTGTAGATCGCCGCCTTGGTTGTGATGCGCCCCCGGCTCCAGTGTCATGTGCCGGCGACCGGCGAGTCCATGCGCTCGCCGGATCTGTGCCTGGTCGATAGGTTTTTGGCCCTTAGCACCGTACTACTGTCCATATCATGCTGAACTCTGGAAAGTGGGGACAGAACTGGCTTTTGTACAAGAAATCCACTTGCCAAGTTATTAGGGGCTTCTAATTTGAACCGGTTTAAATCGGGACAGTGATTTGGTGTTGGTGTTGTTCTACCAGACAACCACATACTCTGCTGTACCTGTGAATGTGCCATCCGGGAAATGGACCACTCTTAAGCTTTGCAGATAGGACTAATGTTGATCATATGCATGATTACAACCTAAAAGCTGTGCAGCTAGGAATTTTGGTGATCATAATAGCAGTATATGATTACAAGTTTACAAAGTTGTGATACTTAATTCTGCCGTTATACTTTATTTCGACCTAATTCTGTGTTTTCTTCAGTATCAGCAAGATGTCAACTGCCACTGCTCCAGGAGTGTCCTTTGCTAAATTCGGGTCTGGTTCCCGGGCTGTTGCTCCGGCGATCAGGAGCGCTTCCTTCATCGGTTACGCCAAGCAAACACCAAACTTGTCTGGCCTAAGGATGTCAAACAAGTTCAGGGTGTCTGCCGCGGCCGTGCACAAGGTGAAGCTCATAAGCCCAGACGGTGAAGAGCACGAGTTTGAGGCCCCTGAAGACACCTACATTCTCGAGGCAGCTGAAAATGCTGGAGTGGAGCTGCCATTCTCCTGCCGCGCCGGATCGTGCTCCACATGCGCGGGCAAGATGACTACCGGGGAGGTTGATCAGTCGGAGGGCTCCTTCCTCGATGAGAACCAGATGGGTGAGGGATACCTTCTGACCTGTATTTCATACCCCAAGGCGGATTGCGTCATTCAAACCCACCAAGAGGAGGAACTCTACTAGTTGTCTCACATGTGCTTGTGTGGCACAATTGTTGAAGTTCCATGGCGGATTCGTTGTTCAGTTGCCTTCTGTTATTATCTAGAGAGATGGCTAGGTGGGTGTATCTTCCTGGTGATCAGTCCGGTCTTTTGATGAGATCGTTCTATATGAGTTGTGACAATAATTGATGTAAAATGGTTTGTCAATCCAAACTGCATCTGTTTAGATTGCAGCAATTCGAACTACCATACACTGTTGGAGGTCTTGAAAACATGTTGTACTTATGGGTCACTTCCTTGAGGAATTATATTTGGCCGCTCCTCTGTTTGCATTATGTTTTGGTTACTTGAATGGATGTCAGGAGTTCAGAAGTCTGAACTTTTTAGTCTTTGCATTTTAGATAACTATAAATAGCTTGGTCCTAGCGCGGGAAACCGTGAGACGATACTCCATAAGAAGGCATCTTATGAATTTTGATATTGTGTTCCCTCGCTAAAATGGAAAATGATACGAGTAGCACTGTTTGTTAGCCTTTCCTCTGGCCTCTGCTCCATCTCATTGTTCTTTAGCTTGTCTTTGCCAATTCCAACTTTCCAAGTCACGTTGGTCAGTTCAGTTAACACAGTGATTCAGACTAAGGTGGCTCTGTTCATGCTCTATCTTTCAGTTAAATAAACTACTACTAACTGAAACGGTTCGATGGAGGTTCCTTCCAGTAATCCAGTCCACATAATTTATACTTTCGAGGCTAACGTGTCCTTTGTCACGCCGTTCTTCGTTCATGGGATCAACTCTTTTTTCTCTAGCAGGTTATTTTGTTGGCTGTTTCGTTTTGGTTTATCTACGCTGGCTTGAATTTTAATAATGTTTTGACGATGTTCTTTTCATTCGTATATCAAGTTGGGCTTCTGTTGGGGACGATATTTGTTCTGAGAGAAGAGTGGAGTTATTAGGTGCATGGTTGTGGAGTCCTCGCACGTTTCGGCCTCGATGTCAGTCGATGTTGATTATGTGAGCCCTTTGGGAGCTCTCATTTCACGTTGAAACAATGAATTGTTGTTATAGCGCTCACATGGGCTAGCACATGAAACTCTCGCTCCCAGCTCAACTGCCTCCCTGATTACTCGCTTAGCTTTTTTTTCGCTTGCTTCACTGCTAGCTCAGAAAAAACTGGCTATCGTATTTTTTACAAAGTGGATGTGTGCATTAATTGATGCCGAGGCCGGGGTTTCAACTTCTTTTTTGGAAAAAAAGGGAGAAAAAATGACGTGGATTATGTTCTTTTTCCTATGGGTCATGGATTATCTTATGCCAGGGACCGACGAAGCAGAAGGGGGGAGCAGATGACTGTTGCTGCTCCCATTTTTTTGTAAGCGCTAAATAAATGGAAAAGCGTCCGTTGGTGCAGAACCAACGAAGACCAACGGGCAGGGGCACGTAACCTGAAGCCGGAGAGAGCGAGCAACGAGAGCCGCACCTCAGGGTACTTGCTGCTATTTGTTTTTTCTTGAGAAGACATTTTTTTTTGACAGAGGTAGCTTTCTTTTTTTCGAGAAACCATGACAGAGATTCTTTTTAGGGGAACTTTGACAGAGATAGCTAAACACAACTCGCAAGGGTCTAAAACACCCCATGAAGCCCGATCAACAGATGCATCCCAAGCAGTCTGTTCTCACCGTCGGATGGCCAAGAATAGTCCAGTCAACCAGAAAATAACCCCCTAAAAAAAACCCAGAAAATAACAGTTTTCCCAATTGGGCTGGGAGAAAAAGGCCCAGTTAACCAGAGGGCTCAGATTTTTCTCCCGGAGTAGCGGCCCTATAGGACATTCGGCCCATGCACAGTTAGCCCATGCGAAAGTGCACTCAGATCTGATGGTCTAGGACGGCCAACGAGGAGATCAGACGGCTAGCTTGAGAGGGTTGCGTTTAGGTTCAGTTTTATTGTCCTAAATATTAGGAAGTTCATTAAATTAAAAGAGTTCATGTATTTTGATAACTCCTGAATTTTGAAAAAATGATGTGAAAAAACATGAATTTTGAAAAAATACTCATGAATTTAAAATATGTTCATGGATTTCAAACAATGTTTATGAATTTGTTTTTTTAATTAAAAAATGTTCATAGAATTTTAAAAATCTTCATGAACTTTTAAATATTCGTGAATTTTACAAATGTTCCTGGATTTAAAAAAATGTTCATGAATTCAAAAAAACATAGTATTTAAATGCTTGCAACTTTTAATATATTCATGAATTAGCATGTGAAAAAATAAAGAATAAAAAGAGAAGAAGAAACAAAAAAAATACCAAAAAAATATATCACGAGGAACATTACTATAACCATGTTGCATAGATCAAATATCTTATTGCATGCAGTTCATAGAAATACTAGGGTTCCTCCATATCACCGAGAACTAAGAAAACTACTCAGACATGGGGACACTAGACATAATCGAGGTGTTCACATTAATAGCAGATGAATAATTATAGTGATCCACGTATGAATCCACAATATGTTTTTGGATTACAATGATATTGATGGAAGAGTCGATGATGAGCGTGGATGGTGACGTGAGGATGGATGTCCATGTCGTGGCCCCCTTGATTGAAGCAATGCCGAGGTGGATGCCCTTCTACCGATTCCATTGTTGGATCACTTTCGGAGGTGATTTCAGACGGCCACTACTACCACCAAAACGAGCCGCCGACGCGTCGCTGTCATAACTCCCTTACCGGAATCGATTGACCATATCGATGATAGCCTGGAAGTCTTCGTGCACCTGCCCCAGACAACGGGGCACTTGCTAGCTCACTATTAAAGTCCATAAAAATTATACGTCTATAATGCAAAACCAATAAGTAAAATATCCGATAAAAAAACCAATAAGTAAAATATGATGCAAGATGCACCCATCACCGAACAGTGTGACTGCTCAATGCCGACCGGCCCGAGCAACCACGTTGGAGTTGTCCCAATCAAGCTAGAGTTTTTTTCCCCTTATGTAGCATAAAATGGCATGGCTAAAGATTAAAAAAAGACACCGATAACGCCCACACGTATGGGCGCTAAGGGGTCTATCCACACGTTTTATGTGGTGTTTAAAAGGATCAATTCACACGCCTACGTGTGGGCAAAACAAATAATGCTCACACGTCTCTTTTTTTCCTCACGGTCCCTCTCACACGCCTACGTGTGGACAAAATAGATAACGCCCACACGCCCGTACGTCAGGCCGCCTACCTCATGGTCCCGCACGCCCCGCGTGACAGTCACCACGCGCCCCGCAGTTGCCATGGTCCGGCCCCTCTTCCATGTTCGTTTAACTGCAGTTGTCATGTCGTTGAACTACAGTTGCCATGTTGGACAACTACAGTTTCCATGGTTGCTCAACTGCAGTTGCCATCTCAGGTCAAGTGCCAGATGTCATTTTTGGACAACTGCAACTGTTGCCATGTATGATCTGGTTTACTATAGTTGCCATGATTTGAAAACTTTAGGGGTTGCCACCTACTAACACTAGGCAGTTGCCATGTATGGTCCGGTTTACTACAGTTGCCATGATTTGAAAACTTTAGGAGTTGCCACCTACTAACACTAGGCAGTTGCCGTGTAGCGCAACAAAAAGACATGACAAAATAACATGTTCGGGTAAAGAGAGAGTTGACATCTGCTTACAAGCACACTAGGGCAGTTGCCATGTACCCCTGGCAACTGACATGTTCGGGTAAAAGAGAGAGTTGTCATCTGCTTACAAGCACACTAGGGCAGTTGCCATGCACCCCTGGCAATTGACATGTTCGGGTAAAAGAGAGAGTTGTCATCTGCTTACAAGCACACTAGGGCAATTGCCATGTACCCCGCAAAACACATGGCAATTGGCAGCTTTGGGTGTGCGAGAGGAGACGGGCGTGTGGGCGGACCGATAAATGCCCACACACCAGCCCCTGTGCGTGAATGAAAACTGACGAGTGGGCGGACTGCTAAACGCCCACACACCGGTCCTTCCGTGTGGGCGACCGGATGAATGCGCACACACCAGCCCAGTCCTACGTGGCACCACAAACATGCCAAGATTCGTGCAACCACAAACGGACGTGGATACACGCATGTGGGCGAGATGCAAATGCCCACACGTGTGGGCGTTAATATTTTCGAAAAAAATTGAGAGCATCAAGAGCACTCCAATTTCGTCTCCTCTTCTTGATTTTTGGAAACAAATCAAACTCAGAAATTCCTTCGCCAACAAAGGAATTTAATTGACCTTTCCATGTATGGCGTTCTCATCCAAGGAAACCATGCCACTATTCCGGCTCTGAAGTTTCTGCAAGAGGCAAGTGATCAAACTCAATATGAAAAGATGGTTAGGCCGGTTTGGTTCCAAAACTGTAGTCTCGCTGACGACCGATCTCTCCTACCTTCTGGGGCCATGAAGCTCCCAGCTCCCTATCTCTGGTGTGACGTGCTGACGCGCAAGTTTTAATACTGTTCAGCGACTTTCACCGGCCGACCTGTTTGTGTCGCCAGCTCCAGCGAGGCTACTGCAGTGCGATCGACGAGCGGCCGCACTACGAACGGCAGTTTTCACATAAGTTAGGGGAGTTTTTGGACTTCAAAAATATTCAGACATCACTGGGAGTCGCCTCCCCCTCCCCCTCGCGTCGCCTCCCTCCAGGCGGCGCCAGGGGCCCCGAAACCCTAGCGCCGCCAGCATCTTTCTTGCTGCCCCTTCCTGCCGCCGCTGCCGCTGGCGTGGGCCGCGGTGGCGGCGGGCCCGGTGCCGAAGGTTTCTGGGCGGGTGGATGCGGCGGATCCCATCTGAGACGGCGGGGGCGGCTCCTCTCGTGCGATCCAACGGCGGCGGCTAGGACGGCGAATCCGGGCTGTGCGGCGGGGGCCGGAGCACCATCGCCAGCGGAGCGGCGGCCCTGCATGGACGGCGGCGGTAGCAGCGCCCCATCCGGCGGGGTGGGCTGTCCTGGTCGTGATGGTGAAGGCGGTCACTGCGGATCCAACGCCCCGTTTGGATCCGTCGCGGGGAGGCCTTCCGCCGACCGGCGACGCGTGGAGGGACCGGTGAGGAGATGCCGGATCTCCGCCGGAGTACCGACAGCGACATACGTCTTCGTGGCGAGGTTTCGCTCGGTTCCAGCCAGCCACGAGGTCGGGAAGACGTGGCTTCCGGTGAAAATCGCGCCTGACTGCGGTCTTGGCGGACGATGGCGGCGTCTCAGACGTCGTTCCCTTCTGAAGGCATCGATGTTGCAGGTCACATCAACCTGATCGGGAAGTTCCGGGGGAAACCCTAGATCTGGGTATACCGGATCGGACGATGACGGTGCCTTCGATATCGTTCTCCCTCATGGGGGCATCGTTTTGGAGCAAGTGCTGGTTGGAGGGGACAAGAGGAGGAGCGGTGTTTCCTCTGCTCCATTGATGACGGCGGATCTTGGCGGCGTGGCGCAGTGTAGACTCGGCGCTTGATGAGCGGAGAAGGACTCGCGCAGGAGGGTGACGCTGCCTGGCGTCGTGGTGGCGTCGGTGGCAGTTAGACCGGGCAAGGTTGATGCAGCAGTACAGCTCTGAAAATGGATTGGTGGCAGGTGGCCGCTGTGGCCTCATACCTGGCAGGCGTCCTGGTTGAGAAGCACGCCAAACTGATGGGTGCCCATACCCGGCAGGCGTCCTGGTTGGGACCTCAAGTCTTAGATTTTAGGTTTGGCTGCGAGGTCTGTTTGGTATTAGGCCAAGACTTTCAGCGCCCCTACATCAACTGGATAGGGATAACGACAGATGTTGCTTAGTTTGGTGGCTTTAGGCTTATTGTTGTATGACTCTATAAGGTCTTGTGTCAATAATTAATAAAATGGCATATGCATCGTCCAGATGCAGAGGCCGGGGGTCGCCCTCCTTTTCTTAAAAAAAAAAACTGGGAGCATATTTGTGTTGAAAGAGAAAAACTGGATTTTGCCCGTCTATAACCTTACCTTGCCTGGCTAGTAGTCGTTTGGGAAGGAGTGGCCGTCTGAGGGATGGATATTTCGTTGGCCTATCGCGATTTGGACTTTGGAAGCTAGCGCTTGCAGGAGGATAGTACGTCGCGTGCGTAATCTGACCTGCCGCCCGGAGCCTGCAACTGCTCCCATATAAACGCGCGGCGAAACAGGGGCGGCCGGAGGCCTTCCTTCCCTTCTTCCTTCCGTGTCGCTCTGAAGGACAGAGCGGACACGAAGGAGAGAAAGAGATGCGAGCAAGGGACGACGCGCCAATGGAGAGGAGGATGATCGCTGCCGGCCGTCGCTTCTTCGACTCGTCTTCTTCCTTGCTTCTGCTCTGCCTCCTGCTCTCGCTCCTCTCAGGTACGGCCGGCGATACCTCCGTCCCTCGCTTCCCTTCCATCTTTCGCGCGTGATTAATAACTGCATGTGATTGCATGGTAGCTTCTGTTTTTTTTTCTTTTTTGAGTTGGTGCTTCTGTTTTTTTTTTCTGGTACGCTTGTAGTACGAAAAGTAAGTCCTTCAAAGCTGTTGCTCAAATTTTGTGTTTCCAGTTTTGAACATTGATGAAAAAAAAAACATACTCCATCCGATTCAAATTAACTGACGCTGCTTTAGTTCAAGTTTGCAAACACGAGCATGGAGAAAATGAGACACGTTGACCGTATATGCCGTATCATGCAAAACCGCTGTCTTGGTATTATTCAAGATGAATTGTGGCTAGCGATAGTTCTTCACTTCTTCTTTGAGGTCGGCTGTCCAATGTGTCTTTGATTTGATAGGGAAGACGAGGAGTTTTCCACGTTGTCCTGTGGAACCAATAAATTTTCCACATCATCCCTGTGACCCCCCTTTGAAACCATGCACATTTGATATTGACACTTCGTTTGATATTTTTCATCTGGTTGTGTTGCGTGCATCACTATTTTTGTGTATTTTTGGTCGAGTACGACCTCTTAGCGAAAGCATTGCTACGAGCCAGTTTACATGACAACGGAACTTGTTTTAGTTTTCTATATAATTTTTTTTTTCATGTTGTCATCAGTGGATATTTTCTTGCCAATCATATTGACCTTCTCTTTTGGACGTATCGCCGCACCTACGCTGACGGCAGCCAACAATGGCATTGTATCGGCGGCGACGGCGCCACTCAAGTTCGGCATCAACTACGGCCAAATAGCGAACAACCTCCCGCACCCGGCGCAGGTGTCCGGCCTCCTCCGGTCGCTCAACGTCAACAGGGTCAAGCTCTACGACGCCGACCCGGCCGTCCTCACGGCCTTCGCCGGCACAGGCGTCGAGTTCACCATCAGCAACGGGGACCTCCTCAACATGTCCGACGCCCGCAACGCGCGCGCCTGGGTGGCGCAGAACGTCCAGCCCTTCCTCCCGGACACCCGCATCACCTGCGTCATCCTCGGCAACGAGGTGCTCTCCGGCACCGACGCGTCCGCCATGCAGAGCCTCCTCCCCGCCATGCAGGCCGTGCACCAGGCGCTGGTGGACCTGGGCCTCGACGACCAGGTGAACGTGTCGACGTCCCAGTCCGTCAACGTGCTCGCCAGCAGCTACCCGCCGTCGGCCGGCACGTTCCGGGAGGACCTCGCGCAGTACATGCGGCCGCTGCTGGACTTTCTCGCCGAGCTCGGCTCGCCGTTCCTGATCAACGCGTACCCGTTCTTCGCCTACAAGGCCAGCCCCGGGAGCGTGTCGCTGCCGTACGTGCTGTTCGAGCCCAACCCCGGCGCGCACGACCCCGGCACCAACCTCACCTACGACAACATGCTCTACGCCCAGATCGACGCCGTCTACGCGGCCATGGAGGCCATGGGGCACAAGGACATCGCCGTGAGGATCTCCGAGACCGGGTGGCCGTCCGCCGGGGACGCCGACGAGGTGGGCGCCACCGTGCAGAACGCCGCCACGTACAACGGGAACCTGATGAAGCGGGTCGCGGCGGGCCAGGGGACGCCGCTGAGGCCGGATGTGCCCGTGGACGTGCTCGTCTTCGCCCTGTTCAACGAGAACATGAAGCAGGGGCAGGCGTCCGAGAGGAACTACGGGCTGTTCTACCCCAACGGCACGTCGGTGTACGACCTCGGGTTCGGCGGGGCGTCGTTCGGCCCGTCGTCGCCGACGGCGTCGGGGTTTTCCTCTTCTTCCAAGCCGACGGTAAGTAAGAAAGCTCTGCATCGATCTTACTTACGCTTGAATGCAAGTTCCACATGCAAATCGATCGGGACCAAAACTGTTCCAAAAAGACGCTAAATCTTCTCAGCTACATTGATCTCGAAAAAGAAAACTTTACAAAACCTAACAAGGTGGAAAAACTGCACTCGAAGTACTTTGAGCGGTTGAGAAGAACTGTAGGTACATCACCGTGACCATGGTTCTGTCGCTGTTTCTAAGCTCACCATTTTCTTTGCGTCTGTTTGCTGTTGCAGATATCTTTTCCGGTGGGGGTGGTTGTCCTGTTTGCAGCATTTCTCTTGTAATCACCATCCAGAAGTGTATTTAGGCATTTAGCTATTGTGATTGGCCACTAACCGATAGTTCAGTTTGTGCCAACATGCATGGCACATAAGATCAGCTGATCGTACATTGTTCTCGCACTAGGTAAGTTTTTTTTCCTGAAAGGGAGGCAAATCTATTAATTAAGAGAGAATAGAATTTGTTGGGTTACAGTAGGGCATTACAATACACCGCCAATACAAATGGTCATTACTCTCTTGGCATCATAGTACCCAAGTGTTTGGCACCTGCTGTGACCCAAACCGCCGCCTCAACCTTGATATTGCTAAGCAGGACCATCGGAGGGATGCTCTTTTGACGGGAGACGTGCATTTCTTTCATTTCAAATGGTCCAAGAGATAAGCATGGTTAACGAAGCCATCGGCTGTTCTAGTTCTTTTTTCAAGGGCAAACTCGTTTTATTTGTGGATAATACACATTTTTTAGAAGCACCGTACAAACGCATGCACCCACAACATGCAACACACTCATACCCTATGAAAGCAGATATGAACATCCTATCCCTATGAGCACCTTCAAGAAATTGAGCCGACACGATCTTATTAGTGACGAAGTTGACAGAGACATCTCGAAGTCGACAGGCATGTCATACAAGTGAATGAATAGCGTCGAAAATCTTGAAAATATGCGACCACACGGGCCAAGTTTCGGACTTGAATCCTTGTGAACTGATTTCACCACAAGAAATCTAATCATCTACATAAAGGATTTTCATCCAATCGTCGCAAAGTGATACAACTGCACCGAGTGTAAAACCGTCCTCAGCATAACTAGATGCACATAAACATACTTTACGCAAACAAAAATATATACTGGGCACTGTTCCATAATCGAATACCCATCGTGAATACTACGTAGGTGAATACTAGAGCTTGTGCACATCATGAGGAGAGCTGGTGGTCCAGATTTCGAGAGTATTTTGACATGAGAGCCAAAACAGATTGAGCCAGGTTACTATACAAACCGTTGATGCATGAGATGGAAGTGCAACGATGCATTTGATTTAGCATCGTGCACATATCGGGCGAGGAAGGAACGCACATTAGTTTCGAAACAAATTTCCGCATTAAGAGTTTCTATAAGATACATTCAGAGATCTCTTGGGCTCTTGGCTCATGACTAAGAGATTTCACTGCCAGCTCAGGTCTTGTCACCACATTTTCTGAACTCTATTCTATGCAAACACCCCAATTTCCGCATATGAAAAGTGTGACGAGGTAGAAAAAGGAAATACTTTTATAAACCGAAAGAAGGAGAGGGTAATGCCCAGAGCAAGCACTGTGCAAGACTATCACAGTAGCACAAAGAAAAGTACTCCCACTGTCTCATAATGTAAGAACGTTTTTCCCTCTTCTCTCCGTTGTTTTCTTCCATGTTCGTGTGTGTTCCATGGAGGATTGTTCATGCAGATGCCTGGCAAAGATGGCGCACATAGCTGACGGCTGTGTGTACGAATCTGGTTTGGAGCTCACCCAGACTCAGCGCCGTGGGCAACTTTCTTGTCTGCTGTACAGCAACCATGGGTTTCGTGCACCCTATGTTTGTCGCCTGACGGTTGGTGAATTGAAGGAATCATGGATATGTGTTTCTATTCGTTTTGTTTTCTACTTTTTTGTAGGTCTCTTTTTGAATCCCATGGACTGATATGTAGTTTAGTGTTATGAATAGTTTGTCTATATTTTTTTATTTGGTTTTGTCAGAATTTAACAGTAGGGATTTCTGTGTGTATTTGTAAAATACTAAACAGTATTTTATCCATTTTTCTATAATCCTTGATCTGTTTTTTGTCAGATGTTTTTACTGTAGGTGTATTGATATGTATATTTCTTCAGTTTAGTCAGTTCACATGACTAGTTAGTTTTGTGTTATTGTTTTGGTTTAGATTTTTTCTTTTCAGTTTGTTATGCATACCGTTCCTATATCTGTGTAAAAATTTAGTTATGTCAGGTGTTCACTTTGTTTTGTACTCCCATGCCCATTTGCAGAAAATGTCACCCAGGATCAGGATTGTTGCTCCTAGTTCCGGTGTACTGAAGATGGAGACTTCAGACAAAAATGGGTATCAGTTGATGGAAGTTTCCTACCACATCGACTTTGATGGTTGCATCAACCTAACTACTGGGTGGAAGGAGTTTGTGGCAGAGTCTGGATTTGAGGATGGTGATGTGGTTATGGTTATGTTCTCCAGGGAAGATGACTCTCTGACGTTCAGAATTTATGTGCTGTAGATTTAAATGTGGCAAATGATGCCGGTTGTGAGATTTGTGTGTGTTTGATTATGTTGCAATATTTTTTCTTTAAAACATTTGCATGTGAGGTGGTTGAATTCTATGGTATTATCAGATGGTTTGGAACAATTTATGTAATGCTTTTCCTATTGTTTTGCTCAAGTATAACTGTTTTATTTATATATTCTTTATATTAGTACTGGAACAATTCTATAGTTGAACTGATGGGCATCCTTTGTTTTGACAGGGATATTTTCATGTACATAGCTCGCACACGGAACTATACGCTAATGATGTTTGTAGAACCCCTTTTTGGGTTTTGAGTTTGCTGAACTTACATTCTGTTAATGATAGTACTGAACTATTTTAGGTTGTCAATTACCAATCAAATTTGTTTGTTGTATAACAATTTTTCTTACTTTTTTACATGAATTTTGGAGCACATTTTTTCTTTTTACAGTTGAATAATGATAGTTCTAGTATTTTTTAAAATTAAAAGAATTTAATCTTTGCTGCACAGTACTATTTTTTTTACTTGAACCTTATGAATTGTAGTAGTTGAACTTTTTATAAATTTGTTTCTGAAATTTTTATTTACAATCTTCTATGTTTAATTTTCCAAAAAATATTTTTTAAAATTTTCTTAGTTCTTACAATTAAGATGTGTTTGAACTTTTTACATTATTTGTTTTTGAACTGATTTCTTGTGAGTTTTTTTTAATTATCTGCATTTTTTTGTCGTGTGTGATTGGCTGGAATTTTGTAATGGGGCGAAGTACTGTGTTGAGCCATCCGCCTGAGTCGTTGTTTTCGGCTCAGATAGCTCGTCCGCGCGGCTGTGCAGCGCGGCGTGCGCGTGCGCTATGGGTTTAGTCCCACCTCGCTAGTCGAGGGGGCTCTAGACCTGTTTATAAGCACAACCGAGGCTCACCGGTCGAACTCCTCTGAATACTTACCTGGGAGCTTATACACGGCGCTCTCTCTCTCTCTCATGACCCGTGGGCCCTCGACGGCAGCCCCTGCGTTGTGCGGATTACTAGGGATACGCCCATGGGGCTCGAGTTCAAGTATCTAGCATCGTCAGGGCCTGCGCCGGTCCTTGGGCGGTCAATTTTTTTTCCTTTTTTTTGTTTGTTTGAATCTAGTACTTGACTCCACCAGTAACTTGGACTGATACTTTTTTCTCTTTTTTTTTTCTCTTTTTGTTTGTTTGAAACTAGTACTTTCCCCCATTATCTATCTTTTTAGGGGTGTGTGGGTGAGTGTGTGTGGGGGGAATAGAATAACCGCATTGCGCCTGTCAAATGAGCGCACTACCGCGTTAGCGCGGGGCCGAGCCGGGGGGGGGGGGGGGTGTCGGGACCCCCCTCCCCCATCCCGGCGAGGCCGAGCCAGGAACGAGCCGTAGCAGGCGACGACACGGCGTGCCGCGGCGTCGCATGCGAAGGCGAATCCGTAACATGACTTGCCCCCGCACCGCACCGAGGGGCATAGTTGTACTGACACATCTTCCTTGTATGGACTTGCCCCCATTATCTATCTTTTTAGGGGTGTGTGGGTGCGTGCGGGGGGGGGGGGGGGGCAGAATAACCGCACAGCGCCTGTCAAACGAGCGCACTGCCGCGTTAGCGCGAGGCCGAGCCGGGGGGGGGGGGGCTCCCCCATCCCAGCGAGGCCGAGCCAGGAACGAGCCGTAGCAGGCGGCGACGCGGCGTGCCGCGGCGTCGCATGCGGAGGCGAGTCCGTAACATGACTTGCCCCTGCACCGCACCGCACTGCACCGAGGGCATAGTTGTACTGACACATCTTCCTTGTATGGACTTGCCCCCATTATCTATCTTTCTAGGGGTGTGTGGGTGCGTGTGTGTGGGGGGAACAGAATAACCGCACTACGCCTGTCAAACGAGCGCACTGCCGCGTTGGCGCGAGGCCGAGCCGGGGGGGAGGGGGTCGGGACGCCCCCTCCCCCATCCCGGCGAGGCCGAGCCAGGAACGAGCCGTAGCACGCGACGACGCGGCGTGCCGCGGCATCGCATGCGGAGGCGAGGCCGTAACATGACTTGCCCCCGCACCGCACCGAGGGGCATAGTTGTACTACCACATCTTCCTTGTATGGACTTGCCCCCATGATCTATCTTTAGGGGTGTGTGGGTGCGTGGGGGGGGGGACAGAATAACTGCACTGCGCCTGTCAAACGAGCGCACTGCCGCGTTAGCGCGAGGCCGAGTCGGGGGGGAGAGCCAGGAACGAGCCGTAGGAGGCGACGACGCGGCATGCCGCGGCGTCGCATGCGGAGGCGAGTCCGTAACATGACTTGCCCCCGCACCGCACCGCACCGCACCGCACCGGGGGCATAGTTGTACTGACACATCTTCCTTGTATGTATTTGCCCCCATTATCTATCTTTAGGGGTGTGTGGGTGCGTGTGGGGGGGGGACAGAATAACCGCACTGCGCCTGTCAAACGAGCGCACTGCCACGTTAGCGTGAGCCCGAGCCGGGGGGGAGGGGCGGTCGGGACCCCCCTCCCCCATCCCGGCGAGGCCGAGCTAGGAACGAGCCGTAGCAGGCGACGACGCGGCGTGTCGCGGCATCGCATGCGGAGGCGAGTCCGTAACATGACTTTCCCCCGCACCGCATCGCACCGCACCGAGGGGCATAGTTGTTATTTTTAGGGGGAAAACCAGCACCGTTATGAATTATTATTTCATTTGTACTTTTTGATAATTTTTATTGTACTGTTGTGAGTTATTATTTGTACTTTAACCGTTTGTTTTCTCCCTCTATACTAATTTTTTTATTGTATTTAATTTTTGCTATTATCTTTGGTAACTGCCCAGAGATAGTTGGCTTCGCCACGGTTCTGGGCTTTAGCCGTCGGTTTTCTCCCACTCACCTTTTAACCTCCGCTCTCCCCCGTTCCGCTCCGCTCCCCTCTCCAAATCGATTCCTTCTTCGTTCCCCTCTTCTCGCAGAGAAGTTGCTTCTCCTGTTTCGCCGCGGGAGCGTCGGCCGGCGGGTTGAACCGCAGGGGTGGAGGTCTGGGTGCTCTGTTTGCTCCTTTTGCTCAGCGATTGACTTCCCTTGCGTCCTCTTATGTACAGATTTTCCCTCTATTTCTAAGCTATTGCTCTCTTGCTGTCTCAGGTTGGATTCGCTAGGGTTCCTTTGCTCTTGAACGAGCGGTTGGCGACAGTGATACTCGATTCCGTGGCGGATTTTGTGTTTGCTGGTAAGAGTTTTGCTTTGTATGGCGTGCTTCGTTTCTGAAATAGGTCAGAGCCCTAATTTTTGTTCATGTGTCTTGCAGATCTGGTTCGGCAGATTTTAGGTCTATAGATCTCAATGGGTACATCGTCCAATCCGGACAAGTTGAATGCAGGTGATTTTCCCTGTAATTTGGATGATGTTTTAACAGATCTGGTTTTTAGGTTGTATAGGTGTTGACGTATCGACTTTATAAGTTGTATGTATTTTGATAGCTGTTAATTTTGCCCTGGAATGTGTGGTGTGTATAGTTTTGGCGGTTGATGTGACTTGCAGACAGGTTGTAGTACTGACCACCATCTGTAGTTTGAACTGTTGTCCTGGCATTTGAATAGGTTGTAGTAGTCAGTGAAGAACTAGTATGATGTTGAAAGAGTTGTCATTCTAAAGTTTGTTGTGCCAGTGGTGGGTTCATATTGTTTTATTGGGTGCACTTGTAGTGTTCATATAGTTGAATTGATTGCTTATTCATGTACTTTTTAGCTAATTATGATGTTGTTGCAGATGTTGGAGTGCCGGTGCCTCCTGATTCTGAAAAATCAGAACACTTTCAAGATCTTGTGAATGTTATTTTTGAGACACCAAATCCTCTAGATGAACTTGCGAATGTTGCTGGTGTTTCCCTTATATTTGCTCTTTTTTATCAGCCTTGAATACATAAATATGCTTAGCTACATCAGTTGTTCCTTTTGTTTGGGTCTGATGCTATGCGCTTTATTTATCTTGTCTCTGCAATGTTAATTGTGTTTTGATTTTATATGTGCATGCTTATGTTGTTGGTTTATGCAGTTAATGACAACCATGGTGCTCCTGAGGACATTGCTGATGTTGTCAAAGATATTAATGATGGAATGTATTCTCTTAACGTTGATGATGTTGATGGCAGCTTGCAGTTGTCTGTTACTCAATCACAGAGTGTTGATGGCACTGAGCCTATTACTCAGGCTAAGGATGTTCCTATGCAGTTACAGCTCGAGGATGAAAGGATAAGAAAGAAGAAGTGTGATTTCCAGAGGAGAAAGGAGTTGGAACGGCGTCAAAAGGCTGCCTGTGTTCAACAAAGTGATCAGGATGTTGCTCAAGCTCCTGAAGGTGTAGGTGATGAAGGTGGTGACGCGGCCTTTTCAACTGTTGATGCTGGATCTCATGGAAGTGACATGCCTATGAAGACAAACCTGATGCAAACTCGTTTGGCGCAAGTGTTTACTCGTGATGCAGTTAAGGAGAAGAAAGCTGTTTTGAAGAGGAAGATGTCAGATCGAAATCCTGATGGCACACAGAGGCGTAGCCCACGTGTGAAAGCTGGTTCCCAACCTGGTAATAGCAAAGCTGATGGGGATAGTGTTGCTGTGAAGATTGGTCCAAGCAAACTTGGTGGCTCCCCTGTTCATCGGAGTCCACGGGTTTTGACAAATAAGAAGCCTTGTTCGTCTCCTCTTCCAGAGCGCTCTTTGTTGAAAGAAAATAATAAGCGTAAAGTTCATCCTGCGAAGGTGAACAAAGGTGTGAAGAAGCATGCTCGTGTCGAAGCCGAAGATGTTGTATCTGAAGAAGATGATATCGAAGTTGATTCTGAAGATGAATTTGCAGTGGTACGTGTTTTGTACTGTATGTGACTAACTAGTTGTACTTGCAATGATTTGATTGTGTCTGGGCTGGTATGCTGGACAGGCGAGGCTGGTCATTGTTTGCATCAATCGAGGGTGGTACTGATGTTGTTTCAAGAGTTGAACTTGTGCAATCTTTTCTTTTTTCTACTTGCCTTCATATGCTTGTTTTGTTTTCTATATTCATTTATTTAAGGTGTGGCTTCTTTATTTTCATTTACAGCCTGTTAGCGTTATGAGTCCGGTCAAGCCGGTGGGAGGCAATGCCGGAAAAGTTGCCTTGGATGAAGGTGACCAACGGAAATTGAACTTAATTGTGCGATGTCGTTGGGAGAGGTTGAAGCTTGTGCTAAGTTGCTTGAGAGTCGGCATGTGGCTAGGGTT